>NW_026057588.1:18838-32465 GCF_023721935.1 Panthera uncia | reverse complement strand
AATAAATAAACATTAAAAAAAAATTAAAAAAAAAAAAAAAAGAAGTCCGTTGGCTTGCACCAATGGGTTAACAAGGCTTAGGGCATAAAGCCTCCACAAGGTGAAAGCGCCCAAGGCCAGTCATTAAGTAAGACAAAGCATAGAGGCAGAAAGCTGCCAATGAACGAAAGCACCCAAGGTTAGCTAGTGAAAAGGGTGCCTTGTTAGCCTTGAGGCAGCATGCTCCAGAAATCTTAAACTTTGGAGATAACAGCTACTTGGCTGTACAGCCCACAAAGGCTGTATTGTCCATCTGTTGTCTGGTGCCAATATATATCATTGTGCTTTAATCTCAACTTCTAACGCCACTTGCTCCCCAAACCTTTTGCTTCTTACACACACAAGTTAAAGGTCACTATCTTATTGTTTTCTTCTGCACATTCACCACATATGTAAATTCTTGAGAGCTCAATAAATACGGAGACAAAACCCGTGTTCAGGGCTCTTGTCCCCTTCTGGACATTAGCCTCTCATATTCAATTCTGCATCTGTTCTCTTGCTGGACAAGAGAGAACTCCAGACTCAAAGTCTGCAACAGTGTTCTAAAGATATAACCTTGAATATCATTTCTGAAAAGGTTTTAAAATCAGGTGAAAAAATGAGGCAGAAACATCAGAAGTAGAGGAATCAACATTTCCAATTTCTAAATGCATGGAATTTCAAGAGAAAAAGACAATACAGACTCTGACCTGGGATACCAGGCTTACCTGAGGACTGGCCATTTCTTCTTTCACCTCGTTCTCTAGATTTCTTTCTCAGAAGATATTTGTGGAGAAATCACTGCTGCATCAGGGGAAAATGCCTTTATACCCACTGGAAGAGCCTCTTCAAAAGTAAACTGCTCACCTGCAGGCAGGACATTGTAATGCAAAAAAGGCGAAACTTCCTAGTCTTTTGCATCCTGATATTTGGAAACTATGAGCTCCTACTTGCAGACCAATCAGTGACTGACTGTTCCTTCTCTTCTTTCAGGGGCTTCTCCTCCTACCCATTCTGCTACAGCATAGGAACAATGTGCTGCATGGGCCTGACCCACACAGACTCCTGTAGGGGAGATCTAGTTACCTCTCCTTGAGCCAAACCCTGCCCTCCACTCTCTTAAATTAATGGGAAGCCTTCGTGCTTAACCCTGGCCTCACTTAGAATCACCTGGAGGACTTAAAACAACACTGTTGTTCCCACTTACACCGACTGATGGAATCTGAGGGGGAAGGCATCAGATATGACTGTTGTTTGAAACTCCAAGTGTGATCTATGGTGAAGCATTTGGGGAGGTGACCAAGCAAAAAAACAAAAAACAAAAAACAAAAAACAAAACATTAACCAAGGCTATGATTGTTATCCACATTTAAATCCATTCCTTCTTCACTGATCAGAGTTTCTGGAGAATTACACATTCTCTCTCCTTTGGCTTCATGGAGGGAGACACCCTTACAAATGGAACTTTCCCTGATATATGCACATGTATCGGACATGCAAATGTCTCTTACAAAGGAAACTTGTACTGGGTTTAAAGGTTTTCCTTTGCTGTTTCTTTAAAATAACAACCTATAATAATTCTTAGGACAAAGATACATTTTGGGGTGAGAAAATGCCCCTCTTCAGTAGGAAAATGTTTATTTTCATAAGTAACTGCCACACACAGTTTTCTGAAGTGAATGTATTTTTTACACTTCCATCAGCAATATATGAGAATTGTACTTCCTCAACATTTAAATGGAAATTTGGTGTTATCCTTTTTCTTTATTTTAGCCATTCTAGAAAATATTGAGTGGTTTTTCACTGTAAAATATGAAGTGGTCTTACTACAGTTGTCCTGATGACTCAAACTGAAACCACTTAAAAACATAAAGTTGAACAAAAATCAAAACGGCTACATCAAAACATCAATGAGGGTTGACATTAAACTAACCTTTTTTTTTTTTTTTTTTTCTCCTTTGGGAAACTTTCAGTCTTTCCTTCTTAGCTTTTTTTTTTTTTTTTTTGCCTTTACAGAACCGGTACTGCACTGAAAATATGATGAACAAGGCTGGCAGCAAAGATAATTCCTGTCTAACCAAGATAGGTCCCACATGTCCCTACAAAACCCTCCAGCCCCTTCCTCTGGGTGGGCTTACAGTTCTGAAGGCCCTAACCTGCTGCAGCCACCTTTGCCTGGCAAAACAATAAAGCTATTTTTCCTCTTTTTCCCAGTCTCTGTCTTCTGGTTATATTGGCTCTGGAGTACTGAGGTCAGTTTTCAATAACAGAATGAATATGTAGGAGACGAAAACTTTCTTCTTCTTCCATTCTCAATTTTTTGGTTGTTATAATAGTTAAACTGACATAAGACAAAAATCACAAGAGGAAAAAAAAAAAACTTAATTATGAGAACTTTAAGGGTCCAAGGCCTCAAAGTCCTCCTGACATACTGGATGATAGTTGCTCATTATTCTATGGGGACAACAGGACCCCATGGACATATGATTATTTGAACAGTTGGAAAATGGGATGGATTCCCCAACAACTTCATAACTCAACTATCACCTTGATCAATTCTTTGTGGCTAGAATGACAAAATTGCTCTTTAAAAGCCAGAGTGTACCCCAGTCCAGGGTTAACTATGGACTTGTGGACATAATGCATGACCCCACTTTCCTTACGGTTAGATTGGATAATGCACTTAGGAATGCCCTTATCTCCTGAGACAAGTCTTCTCCCACTTGCCAGTGATTCCTCATAATTAGGATATTAGTAAGGCTAGACCTCAAACAAAGAGGGTTTCTTGATGGTTTTATTCCTTAGTCCTATTTGTCCCAGGAACCACCTCTATTGATGTACAATTCCAAATAGAGGCTTTATACAAGCACACAACAGCCCTCCCAGTAAAGAAACCTCAAAACTTGCTATGGGGTAGTCTGACAGAAATGACTCCACATCAGGTCCAGAGTGTCTTAGAGACCAAAGGCCCAGTGGGTGATGGGAGGCTGACTTAGTAAATGACAGGTTATGCTCTTAAATATACCTTAAATACTTAACACCTGTCCAATTTTAAATCCAGCTACCCCTATGTCTGGGCCTGACTATCATACATCTGTGTTACAACATGACTGCTCAGAGATTATTGATCTCATTTAGTCTAGCCAATCAGATTTAAGACTCCCCTTATTGAAAATGCTGATGACAGTTGGCTTATTGATAGCAGTAGTTTCATGGAAAGGGGGATAAGAAAAGCTCAGTAGGCTACAGTCAGTCTGACTCAGACTGCTGAGGCCAAAGCCCTCCCAGCAAATACATCTGCCTAAGAAGCAGAGTCACTCATGCTTTACAACTGGCAAAGGGTCTCAAAATTAAGATGTATACTGACTCTAAATATGACTTCCTAATTCTACATCCCCACGGAACAATTTGGAAGGAAAGGGGATTATAATCAAGCCCATAATAACTCCCCAATCAAATATGGGCCCTAAATGATTACTCTTCTTGAGGTTGTACACCTACCCAAGGAAGTAGCTGTAATTCACTTCAAAGGACAGTAAAAAGATATGATCTTAGGATCTAAAGGAAACAATTTAGCAGGCTGTGCAGCCAAGCAGGCAGCACAAAATAAACAAATATGAAGTCTTACACTAGTCTATACACTAGCATTAATAATGAGAGGAAAATATTTATTATCCCCCCTCACCCCAAATAATCAATGGAAGGTAATATAGGGTTTGCACAAGGCTACTTGAGTAAAAAGGCTACTGAGGTGACAAAATCCTTGCTAAAAGAAATTATCCCTAGATTTGGACTGCCTTCATCCCCACAAAGTGACAACGGACTGTCTTTTATTGCACAAATAATTCAGGAAATAGCTTGGGCCTTAAAGAAATTAATTACTATTTACATTTAGTCTGGTGTCCACAGTGCTCTGGAAAGGTAACCCTCCAAAACCAAACGACCCTTGATATCCTGACTGAAGTTCAAGGAGGCCCGGAATTAGATGACGACTCCTGAGGGGACTGGATGGCTATGTGGGTCTAACTTGTGTCCATGGCTTAGCCCAGGCTGGATAGGCCACTGTACTTTGGGTTTTGCCTGGATACATGGATGCATTATTAAAACCATTACCAACCCAGCCAAACTTCCAAATTTAAAGCAATGATGGACAGGTTCTGTGTCTTATCGGTATGACCACCTAGCATCCATCTTTGTTCCCTCCTGGGACTGGAGGATGTTGCTTGGCACATGGAAGCTCTATAAATACACAGTCAAAGCCCTAAATGACACTCGAAATAGCATTTCCCTATTAAACACTGAAGGAATACAAATGCATAAAGCAATTTTAAAAATAAAATGGCATTAGACATTTTACCTGCTGCACAAGGTGTAACATGTGCTATCATTAAGTACAGAATGCCGTGTATACGTTCCAGGTCACCATAAAAATGTTTCTGGGTTTCTAACTGATATAAATACTCACATTGCTGCTCTAAAAGATCCCTCCCTTTCCTTTAATGACTGGTTAAACTCCTGGACTGGAAGAGGATTTTTGTCAACTACCAAAGGACTCTTATTTCAGCTTCATTTTCGTTTTGTTATTCTAATCATGTTTTGTTGTTTTCTCCCATGTCTCTCTACTTGGTGCCTAGACTCCTTCACCGCCATAACTTCAAGCTGACAGATGATCCTTTGCACTCAGGAAGATCCATACATGAGATCTCCCTTGGACTCAGCTGTCCTATATATATAAGTCCCCAACTGATCAATATTGACCCATAGGTAGGGACATCTCTATGCCCCTCATTCAGTAGGAAGAAGTTACAGAAGATGAGACCTTCCACCCTCAGCAGCTGTAAAGATTTAAGGGTCAAAATTATTCAGGGGGAAATGATGTGGGAAACAAAGGCACAAGAAAATAAATTTCCATACTGCCTATAGCCCATTCACAAGTCCTTGAAACACAGAGAGTGACATTTCCTCTAGGAATTTAGCTGCCTGGATGATGACTGTTCACTAAGGAAAAAAGGCAATCTTAACCCAACCCTCCAGGATCCTGTAAGTCTATTTTAACATATAAAAATTCCTGTGGAAACTTTTTTTATCTCTACCCCCTCCCCACCCATCCCAAGATATATGTTGGCAATCATCTTCCAAGCATCTGGCCCACTGATATACATCTGAAGGGTCTTGTGACTGAGTTTTTACCAAACAGTAATAAATGACCTTTTCTTAACAATATATAGTCCCCTCAGGATCCTGGAAACCTGCTTCCAAAATTCCTTAGACTTACACTATCCCTAACCGCCTCCCAACTTGAAGGTACATAATTAGTCACCTGTCATAACCCCAGTGCAGCCCTCTCTGCCTATGGTCCCTGTGCTTTAATAAAACCACCTTTTGCACCAAAGACATCTCAAGAATTCTTTCTTGGCCATGGGCTCCAAACCCCAAATTTTCCACATCTCTGAGGTGGGGATTATTTTAGGTACCCGGAGGCCAGAAATACAAGGAAACAACTTCCCCATCCTTGAAATGCCTCCCAGGCACTAGCTGCTGAACATTTCAACCTCTTCACTATGTAAATGTGGTTTTCATGGTTGCTAGAATTTACAAATGTCAGAGGGGGAAAAAAATCTGACTCACACTTCCCAAAAACAGGCTTGCCTCTATTCAAAACAGTTCGCCCAACTCACAGATTGATTGATTGATTGATTGATTGATTTCACAGGTATAAGCACATAGCAAGCTTTCTGGGCTTCTAGACAAGCGTGGGAAGTAAATGTTAAACTACAGAGTTTCCTTTGGGCACTGGACAGAGGAAGCTGCCCTGAAGCAACTGACTGTCATCGTTAGTCAGGGCTCACCGTCAATCAGAACCTTCCAGCTCTTTCTTTCCCTGCTGATAGTGCTCTCGCAACCATGGTGAACCTTCCTAAAACCCACCAGACTTTCTCCAAGAAGTGTGGCAAGCACCAATCCTGCAAAGTGACACAGCACAAGAAAGGCAAAGATTCTCTTTATGCCCAGGGAAAGTGGTGTTATGACAGGAAGCAGAGTGGCTATGGTGGGCAAACGAAACTGACTTTCTGGAAAAAGGCTAAAACTACAAAGAAGATTGTTCTGAGGCTTGAATGTGTTGGTACCAACTGCAGATAAGAGAATGCTGGCTATTATGAGATGCAAGCATTTTGAACTGGGAGGAGATAAGAAAAGAAAGGGCCAAGTGATCCAGTTCTAAGCTTCATATTTTATTACATTATGAAGATAATAAGATCTTGAGGTTATGTTCCAAACAAGAAAAGGCGGGGGGCGGGGAGGGGGCGGGGGGGGGGAGGGGAGGGGGCGCCTGGGTGGCTCAGTAGGTTAAGCATCTGACTCTTGATTTCAGCTCAGGTCATGATCTCATGGTTTGTGGGATTCTCTTTCTGCCTCTCCCCTCTTACACGCATGGGTGCCCTCTCTCTCTAAAAATAAGTTAAAAAAACAAAAAACAAAAACAAAAACTCAGACCCTTCCAGGAACTGATTCTTGGGGCCAAGAATAGGTGGAAGCTCTTCACAGGGTGGTGTATGTTGACCCATGGACAGGTACCCTGCTTCATAGCTCTGTGGGACAGAGGGAGTCAGCACCCTGACTGGCTGCAGGAACAGGGCTGGGAAGCTAGCATCTGGGTCCCACGACTGGATCTGTGTTGTGCATGACTCTGGGCAAGTGGTTTCTTTTCCCAGGTTCAGTTTTCTCCCGCGTGAGGTGGGCGGGTTGGGAAGCTGGTCTTTGCCAGTTCTGCCATCCAACAGGTGCTGAGCGTTGCTGGGAATCCAGGGCGAGGCTCAGGAGCAAGATCTCAGAAGGGGATTCCATGGCAGGATCTCTCCTACTCGGGATCAGAGCCATAAATTGGCTCTTCCATAGCAGACACATTTCTTCAGCATCCCCTCCACTCAGACTTTCTCCTTCTAGGTGGCCTTCAACAGCCTTCCCTGCAGGATAGGAGCCTTCCTCCACACCTCCCTCTTTCCCGACCTCCTTTGCAAGCTCCCAGCAGGCCTGCGGCTCCTCCTCTTCCTCCCCGGAAGCAACGTGCCCTGCGTGCGCCCACCTTCCGGCCCAGCGGGAGCTCCAGCGGGCGCCCCTCCCCCCACCGTACGGACCCACACCTTCCCATACCTTAGTTACCTGGACAGATGCCTGCAAGCGTAGTCAGGAATCCTGCCCCTGACGTCGGCCTCCAGCTCTCAGCGGAGGGCGTGGCGACGGCGGGGAGGCAGGAGGGGGAAAGGCACCAGCCAGCAGCCGTGCCAGCGCTGCTCAAGTTTCACTTTTAGTCTATGGGTCTGCTCCCCCGCCCCGCGCCAGCTTTCCCGGGATAAGTAGCGTTAGCGGGCAGGGAAGAGCTCGGCGCTGCACGGTAAGAGCAGGCTGCACGGTAAGGGCAGGCTGCGCGGGGCGGGGCGGGGCGAGGGGCGGGGCCTGTCCGGGGCCGGGGCCCTCCTTCGCCTCTGCCTCCGCCTCCAGCTGCCACCGCCTCCGCCTCGGCCGCCTCCTCCCCGAGGTATTGTTGCAAATCCTTCTTCCTTCCCCACCACCTTCCGCTGGGGGGCGCCCGGGGAACCACCGGCCCTTCTCCGGCGAGAGGGCTTCCGGGGAGGCAGGAGCGCGGAGCTTGGAGCGCGCGCATAGCCCCGGCCCACGGTGCGCAAGTGCCGGCCGCGGCGCAAGCACTGGATGCACGCACGGCAGAGGGGACCCCGAGCTTTCCGGAAGTCTGGGTCTGGGCGGGGTTGGAACCCTTCCCTGAGTGCCCCTGCACACCCCGCCTTGGGTTTCCTGTGCGTCCTGGGGGCGGGCCACACACAGCCACTTGGAGCTCTCCTGGTACAAAGAGCCTGGGAAGCTAGTCGTTCGAGCCCCGGAGAGGAGGAGGGCCTCCCCGGAGTCACTTACTAGAGGCCGAGCCATAATTGACATAGATGGTTTCCAAGTGCTGTTTCCTTTTCTCCAAGCATTTCTCTAGTACCAACTGTGTGCCAAGCGCTGTGCTGGGTGTGGGGTCAGAGAGGCCGGTGGGGCCCAGTCCCAGCCCTTAAGGACCGCTCAGTCAACTGAGGTGCTTAACCTGATCCAAGATAAATCGGGGGAACGAATTGGATAAAGGTGTTTTGGCTTTGTTTGTTTTGTTTTGGTTTGGTTTTTTTATTATTTTTGAGAGAGAAGGGTGATCTCAAGCGGGGCTCTGCGCTGACAGTAGCAAGCCCAATGTGGGGCTTGAACTCACCTGAGCCGAACTCCCATGCTCAACTGACTGAGCCATTCAGGTGCCCCTTTTCCTTCCCTCTTAAAGCCCCCCATCTCACAGAAGTCATTAGTATTGCATTGCCTTCATAGCACTTTTTTATGTGGTAGGTGAATTTTACAATTGTTTTTATTACTTAGCTCTCAGTTGCTGTGGGAGAGATGGGTCACAAGAATTAGGCTTGTTTTGCAGAATGTGGGCAAGAGTTCAGGGGTGAAGAGCTTTCCCATGAGGTGCTCGGCTTTAACTGACAGAATGAGAATCAGATTCCCATCTCCAAAGCTCCTCTCGTGCTCCTTGACTCATGCAGGTTAAGCATGAGAAATTGACGGGAAAGTCCTTAGCAGGTCCTATACACTGGCAAGAAACTTAGTATTATTTCACTGTGTAGGTAGTGCAAGAAATGAGCGTAAGTCTAGGCCCATGGTAGTGACTCAACAAACACCCACCGTTTTTGTTAGAGGAGATGCTATGTGCTCAAGAAATTTTGGTTCAATGAACTCCTTTTTTTTTTTTTAAGTCTTTTTTTTTTTTTTTTTTTTTTTTTTTTTTGAGAGATCACAAGCAGCGGAGTGATAGAGAGAGAGTCCCAAGCAGGCCTCCCACCCAGAGCCTGGGTGTCTCAGTCGGTTAAGAGTCTGACTCTTGGTTTCTGCTCAGGTCATGATCTCACAGTTCGTGAATTCGAGCCCTGAGTAGGGACCTGCACTGACAATGTGGAGCTTCCTTTGGATTCTCTCTCTCTCTCCTCTCTCAGTGCCCCTCCCCCACTCATGAGCGCGTGCGCGTGTGCTTGCGCGCGCGCGCTCTCTCTCTCAAAAATAAACTTGAAAAAAAAAGGAAGAAGGTTCTGCCATGAGAGTGGTACAGTACAGCACTAAGTTGTGTATGCACTGGAACTCATATGGGAGTTTGTTGGAAGGGCCAGGTCTTAGGTTAGACGTTGAAGTTAAGTCTAAATTAGACACAGACAGGTCCTGTTGACTCCCTTCAGTCTGCAAACACCATTTCCCCCCCTCCCATCCCTAAGGACCTTTGGTTTTCCCATGGCTTTCATTTTCTGATTTGTCATCTTCATTTTCTTCTGGCTGACACCTGACTTGGGCAATGGAGAGGGGAAGGACATAGGGAGTCATGGTGTTATGAGAACTTCTGGCTTCGGGCTTAGCTGAGGAGCTTCTGTGCTATTCTGTTCTATTTTGTTCCATTCTGCAAGAGTTACTGACCACCTTTTTTTTTTTTTTTTTTTTTAAGTTTATTTATTTTGAGAGAGAGAGAACATGAGCAGGGGAGGGCCAGAGAGAGACTGGGGGACAGGAGGTCTGAAGCAGGCTCTGTGCTGACAGCCGAGAGCCTGATACTGGGCTCGAGTTCACAAACTGTGAGATCATGACCTGAGTCGAAGTCAGGTGCTCAACTGACTGAGCCACCAAGGTGCCCCACTGAGCACCTTCTTTGTCTAAGACATCCTTTTAAACACTTAGGAAGATCTGGAGAAAGTTGTGTTGACATATTTGGCTTTATTTTCTCATCATGGAAATGAGATGATTGGGTTTAGTGCATTCATTTACCACATATTTATTGGCCTGCAGTTTATAAAGCACTTTGCCGTGTCTCAGGGGTGCCATGATGATTTGGAAAAGGTCCTTGCTATTTATTTGTCTGTTTGTTTGTTTAGAGAGTGTGGGGGAGGGGCAGAGACAGAGGGAGAGAGAATCCCAAGCAGGTATTTGATATCAGGGATTCAGCCTGAGATCACAGCCTGAGTCAAAATCAAGAGTCTGACACTCAACTAACTGAGCCACCCAGGTGCCCCAAGGTCCTTGCCCTTTTTTTTTTTTTTTTAATGTTTACTCATTTTTGGCAAAGAGTGCAAGCAGGGGTGGGGCAGAGAGACAGGGAGACACAGAATCCAAAGCAGGCTCCAGGCTCTGAGCTGTTAGCACAGAGCCCGATGCAGCACTTGAACTCACGAACCATGAATTCATAACTTGGGCCAAAGTAGGACACTTAACTGACTGAGCCACCCCAGGCTCCTTGCTTTTAAACAAGACACAGAGTCCGGTAAGAGAGGTGCAATAGAATATATATTGGGCAAGATGTGATGTCCCTTAGAATGCTGTGATTATTTGGGGTCCTATTCCCCAGAGTATTATGACTGTTCTGTTAGAAAAAGGTCCTGTAGCCAACTAAGTGTGGTAAAGTCCAAGTGCAACAAAATTAAATGGGTATTTTTATCATGGGACTCTCTGAGCCTTTAGTAACCTAATGCACACTGTGACCTCCCAAGAGGTTTGTTTCTCAAAGTTATTTGATCAGAGAGTCCCCACCCTCCTCCTTTTTTTTTTTTTTTTTTTTCTTAATCCCCCTAAGACATTCCTTAGGCTTAGAGTTCCAGTGTGCTTTGGGAAAAGCTGCTGTGAGCCATAGATCCAGTCTGTAGCATCTGAGCATAGGAGGGGTACTCAGGCATGCACTGTAATCACAGAAACAGGGTTGAAAGTTCTACAAATGCAAGGTGTGCTCACACACTAGGTGATTTCAGACACAAGGACATGTGACTAGGGTTGAGGGTGTGAAATCAGAACAGGAGGGCTGAGCTTGTGAAGGAGTTGTATAAGCAGAGGGGCTGGAAGATTGTCAAGAGTCATCAGGAACAGGGGTTGAGTGTCCGACTCTTGATCTCAGCTCAGGTCATGATCTCACAGGTGGTGAATTTGAGCCCTAAGTCAGCATGGAGCCTGCTTAAGATTCTCTCTCTGTCCCTTCCCTGCTCATGTGCCTTTCTCTCTCTCTCTCTCTCTCAAAAAAAAAAAAAAAAAAAAAGAAGAAAAGAAAAAAAGAGAGAAGCAGAGATGCAGATTCCCTCCTCTGAGCCAACCCCTCGCCACCTGCACTGCAGTTTTTCCAGCATTTCATCTCTCCTTCCTCTTCTGCTGATTCCATCTGGAGTCATTTTAGACCGGATATGCTCCAGACTGGATTTACTGGTTCACTTTACTGATCAAACACTTGTCAGGACCTTCTGATCACAAGTAAGCTTACAAATTAAATTGAGCATTCAACCCTCCTTCCCCCTCTACAGTGTTCTCCTGAAAGTCTGGTTTTATTCTGGGTTTTTCTGCCTGGTGTCAGTTCTGTGAATAACTAGTGCAAAACTACATTCCCAGGGGGATTCCTGCCCAAGGGAGTCAGGGAATTGGGGCCAAGAGTGAGGATAGTTTTAGGGCTCATCTGCCATTAGAACTGTGCTCTAGATTCTTGGTGACCTCTTCAGGTACGTCTTCCCCACATAACACCCCCTCCTTCTTCTGAATTAACAGACTGACTTCATAAATGTCATTACATTCTAGAAGGCCCATTCCTCAGGTCAATGTAAAGTCTTTCAACCCAGTCACTTCCTTGTTTGGGCTGGAGATGCCATATTCCTGTAACAGGATATCCTGTGGGGCAGTTAAGACTCCACTTCTTTTGGGGTTAATTGTCTACTCTGAGTAAGGAATTCTGTCCTATGTGGGTCCATGTTCTTCAAGTACCAGAGGAGAGAACAGACTTCTCCATATATGGAAATTCTTACCCACCACACTCATCTATTGGAAGGGTAGGAGGTGATTCAGGGTTTAGGAGAAGCAGGATTTGAATTCTAGTTTCCAGGAACAAAGTCATGCCCCTCCCCCCCTCGTCCTGTCCCCTCCATTCCTTTGCCCCTCATTCTGGAAACAGAGGAGAGAATGTCTCAGTGCTGTTTCCCTTAGGTCTTAGGACCACCTCCCTGCAGTGGGGCTCCGGGTGTGTGAGAGGAGGGCCAGCTGCCTGTGGGGCCTGACTCTGGTGAGAACATCATTATTGATGGAGCAAATGGCATTTCTGCTCGCAGACCTGGGGCTTGCAGCCGTGTGGAGTTGCACAGTGACAGGATATGTTGCTGGAAGCGCTGGCCACTTTGATTTGGCATGTGGACAGCTCCTTTTCCAGGGGAGCTCTTCTCACAGTGGGATTTAGAGATAGACTGCCTGATGGAAAATTCCATTAAAAAAAATTAAGTTTATTTATTTTTTAAAGCAAGAGAGACACAGCATGAGTAGAGAAGGGGCAGAGAGACAGAGGGAGACACAGAATCCAAAGTGGGCTCCAGGCTCTGAGCTGTCAGCACAGAGCCCGATGTGGAGCTCAAACTCACAGACTATGAGATCATGACCCGAGCTAAAGTTGGCGGCTTAACCGACTGAACCACCAGGTGCCCCCAGGAAAATTCTATTTTTATATAAAAACAGAGAGAGAGAGAGACAGACAGACAGACAGATTTCCTCCCACTTGAGGCATAGCCAGAATTGGGTACAAAGGCAATTGAGGAGTGTTGTCTGATTGCTAGGGTTAGAGCAATGAGCCACAGGGACTTTTCTACACACTTGAGTAAAGAATCGTTTTAGCTAAAAAACAAAATTATGGTTGGCTTTAAGCAGATAAAATGTTGCCATATATGCAGCATTTGCATGGCATCCATAGTCTGGGATCAATACCCAGCATTGCAGGATGGCATGTGGTTGATGGACTATCAGCATTGGAAGGAGTCTTAGAGATTATTCGTTTGGTCCACCTCATTTTGCCACAGGATGGTAGGCGGTAGAAGCCTGGGGAGCCCAGCTAACTCACCCTGCCATCGGGCACCGGGCTGATTGGGTGGGATTAGAACCCAGATCTTTTGGCTCTCAGATCGTTCCTCCTTCCAGTACACTCTGCAGGCAGAGGCGGAGAAGGACATGCCCATGTTGCAGGTAAGGAAATTGGGACTCTGGGTACCAGAGTTGCCCACACTTACTGATCCGATTGGTGACACTGAGAACCAGTACCCAGTTATTTCAGACCTCTTTGTACCACGTTACATGGGCTCAGATGCCTGAATTTGTTGTTTTTAGATTTTTTTTCCTTTTTTTTTTTTTTTCTCTCTTTCTTTTTTTGGTGTCTACTTACTCTGCTTTTGGTCATTTGAATGTTACTTGAATGTGAGCTGCTGCCTTCTGATTCTGCTCTGCTGTCTGTATCTTTTTCTTTCCTGAAAGGGATACTGGCTTGTCCACAGTGCAGAACTGAATAGTGGAGACTTTTATTTCCATTTCTCCCAGGGTGGAAATTACGGATGGGCCTTGGAAAGGAATGAGCATGGCTTCCCATCTTAGCTCCTACCACTATCCTGGAAGCTGCCAGAATTCTGGAGTGTATTTCCCATAGAAAGGTGAGCCTCTGAATGGATTTTATACACACACACACCAATACACACATTCATAGACACACAGACACACAGATACGCATACACGCCAGCTCACAGACATA
>NW_026057588.1:0-18828 GCF_023721935.1 Panthera uncia | reverse complement strand
CATATACACAGCACACACATAGACACAAAGACACAGACACACAGACATATACTCTTAGACACATGCACAGACATACATACAGACACAGATACAGGCACACACACAGATACGCATACACTTATACATGTACACAGACATACATACAGTAGACGCACACAGACACACACAGACATACATACAGTAGACACACACAGACACACACTTCTTTGCCTTCTTTGATATCAGGACAGCTTTCGAGAGAGACTTAGAGGGCACCACCCTCTCTCACAGCCGCCAGATGTTACATGGCCTTGGGTAGTTTTTTGTACTCAGTACAATTTTGCCACTGTTTTCCATGATATTCACAGTGAATTCCAAAAGCCTCCCCATGTACAGTGAGGGTGTATGTGACCTGAGTACTATTCCATTGCTTTCGGGGGGATGTGAAATTTTGTACACACAGAGAACTTTTAACTGGAGGCCCCAATGTGATTCAATCCTCTCCAATTTTGGGGTACACTTGTCTCCTGGAGACACACACAGACTCTGGTACAACATCAGAAATGTGGGGCAGGCTGATGCTCCCCTATCAAATCTTATACAGAGCAGCCCTCCCCATTAACAAAACCTGGTACTCTTTCCTCAGAAATGTACTGGGAGCCTCACTGCTTACATTGGACTCACAGTGGAATAATTGGGCCACTTCATTAAGACCTAATTGATGCTAGGCCTCATCAGGGACTAAGGACTATAGGGTTGAGACACAGGAGATTGTAGTTTTAGAACTACACAGTGGATCCCAGTGTGAAACCAATGCTGAGAACGACTTTTCTAAACATGCGTTGTCAAACTTTCATGTATATACGAATCACTTGAGGTTCCCTTTATTTTATTTTATTTATTTATTTTTTTAAACGTTTATTTATTTTTGAGACAGAAAGAGACAGAGCATGAACGGGGGAGGGGCAGAGAGAGAGGGAGACACAGAATCGGAAGCAGGCTCCAGGCTCTGAGCCATCAGCCCAGAGCCCGACGTGGGGCTCACACTCACAGACCGCGAGATCGTGACCTGAGTTGAAGTTGGACGCTTAACCGACTGAGCCACCCAGGCACCCCTTGAGGTTCCCTTTAAAAACAGATTCTGGGTCCCCATACTCAGACATCATTACTCTTTAGATCTGGATGAAGCCGATTAATTTGTGTTTTTAACAAGCATTGAGGTTACTGTCCGCAAGCTTCATCTCCAGTAGCACTAAGCTAGAGAAAGCTGAAGACCACACCCGAGTCCCTTACACCCAACTGTCCTATCTCAACACAAACACTGCTATTCCCAGTGTGAAAACTACTAACAGCTTCTGGGAAGATGTCATTCTCTGCAAATCCCCTGCAAATTGGAAAGGGACTAAATAAGGCAGTGGTGTCTGAGCGAGGCTGTTTGCCGTAAATAAGATGTACTCATTCATCAAAGGGATGTTTATTGAGTATCTACTACATGCCCCAGGTGTATGAGGACACACTGTGTCCAGAACACTGTGCTGGGAATCTTACATACAAGATGTGAGTTAATCTTTCTAAAGTCGGGGGAATCAGGTGGTATGTGTTCATTTTTCCAGGAGGATTGGTTTCTGTGTATGCCTTCCTGGGAGTAGAGAGTCCTTCTCTTCTTTCTCATTATCAGTAATTTTAAAAATAATGTTGGATGTGAGGGCACAAATATAGAAAGCAGACTGGGGGACAGAATGGAAGGGTAGATTAGGGGCTCTGAGGGAAACCTGATGTATTTATGTATTTGCATTTATGTATTTGGTTTATTTTAATGTGTGAAAAATCAGTGGACACCCCAGGAATGGAAGATGGTTTGCAGACGTGTTACCTTGGAGGTACTGTTTGAACCAGAAAGGTGAAAGTGACTTCCCAAATTGTAAATCCTTTGCTCTCCTTTATCTGAGTCTGAGTGTCAGCAAAGTATGAATGCCAACTTGGGTCACCCAGGAGGTGAAGCTGCTAGGAACTCTGTTCTCTGAGCTGTCTGAGAAGGGAGGATCAGGGACTGGCAGTGGAGCTGTGGAGGGCAATTTCGTGGTCTAAGAGGTCATTTTCGACAAAATCTGAAGGGATAATTCTCTGTTAGGCTCTGCAGGCCCCATTTAGGCAAAGGGACTATTCCTGATGCAAATTCTGGGATAGCTGAGCTCTGTGCCCAGAATGTTAGCCCCGAAGTATGAAACAGGAACTGGGGCTGGGGGCAGGAGCATCAGAAGGTCTGCTGGAGGTGGGATTGATGGGCGCCTTATGTGTTCATATTACACAGGGTGATCCTGGATGGCCAGTCGCTGCTCGAGGTCTGCTCCGTGGTCCCCTGCGTTGTGGGAAGTGCCGGATTCAGTTCCTTGGGTGGCGGTGGCGATGGAGGGATGGGTCACCTGTGTTCTGTTTGTGCGCATGTGTGATGTTTTGGCAGAAAGAAAAGGAGAAACATGAGAGGGCATCAAAACCTCTGGGTGCAATAACAACATGGGTCAGAGGGAGGATTGATCTGTCCATGGACTGTGCCCCCAGGTTGCCTGAACTATGAACTCAGGTGTGTGGGCTTGGTTGAGCTGGAATTTAATGCTGACGCTCTGGAGACCTGGGCTGATGAAGGGAGGAGCACACTACTGCAGGTTTTGGCCCCAAGAAGCGTCGTGTGTGCCGGAAGTCGTCTGTGCGCATGTGCAGCACTTCTCTGGAAACTGAATCTGCACAGGCACTAAGCGGAGCTATTACCAAGAGTGAAGTCTGGGCAAGTGAAGGTGTTTCATTGGTGTCTTAAGCACGCATGTGCAAAAGTGGGCCAAGACGGGCAGGAAAAGATGTCACAGTGACTCTTAAGCCCACAATATGAGCAAGGTATTCAGGGAATGTAAAAAAAGTGGTCAAAATGGAAGGTGATGCTGTGTGGTGTTCAATGACGATCTGATGTATGTTCAGATTTTCAAGAGTTCACTGGACCAGTTGTCTATTCAGACAGTTGGGCATTCTCCACCTGTAGAAGGTAGTGATAAGGTTTTTAAAGAGGATGTGGAAGCAAAGCAAGGAAATTGTTTGATTGGATATACCTTAAACAGTTGCCTTATTTTTGAAGACCTAGTTGACTGTAATTTTTTTCAGTTCATTTTCTTCCGTCCAGTACAGTGACCGTGAATTACGTTGTGGTTTCTTTACAGAGACTGTCAAGGTATTAGAGCCACCTCAGGCTATAGCTTCCATAGAGAAGTTATTTAACATCTGAGTTCTTTAACAGTGAAACCATAGTTGGTAATATATTACAGGTTTGTTTGTTTGTTTTTTAATCCACTAACATGGCAATTTAGAAATTGTCCACTCATGGTAAGAACGCACAGTCATGATGGTGCAACGATCTCTTATCTCAGAACCACCCAGTTAAGTCATATGTGTACAAATCAAAGATGCACATTTCATGATGTGTGTGAGAGCAGGAGACAGATACATTCAATTATGTAAATGTATAAATAAGAGTGTTCCAATGAGGAGGTTTAATTAACAGTTATCTTGGGATATGAAGCAGATCCATTTCTACTGGTGTGAAAATATCACCTTCGTATATTATTGGTTAAGGAAAGTAATTTGATTGGCAGTAAGTTTGATATGATAATATTTATGTAAACATTGAACCCAGGAGAAAATATTTTACTGCTGGTGTATGTTATACAATTTCAAATGCAATTGCACATACACCCTGAGTTTGCACAAGAGGGAGGATCCACCTCAACTTGATAAACTGTTATGTCTGCAGATCAAACTTTTCTCGAATGGTGGTAACGTTTTTTTTTTCTCTTTTTACTTTATTTAAGTATTTTACTTAAAGTATAGTTTACTTTATTTTATAAGTTTACACTATATAATTTTCATTTTACAATTAATGATATGCCTACATTTAGTTGGTAAAATCAAGTTTCATGAGACAATGAATTTTCTCGGGAACCTCTAGATCAGGTCACTTTCACGACCATACAAATTGTGGGCATAACCCATTTTCTTCTCGTGGTTTCCACGTGGTCTCCTCCATGGTCACACTTTGTGCATGGTATCCCCACAGTAGAGAGAAAATAATGAGTCTCACTGTTCACTCAAAATTCCACCCGTTTTCCTTTACCGTCTATATAATTGAAAGGATTACTGGGTATTTTATAGAAGTAAGGTTATTACCTCATGGACTGAAATTCGAAACTGTTGACAATTGTGAATAAAGTCCAAATGAAAATATTAATGAGTAGGAGAATGAATTAAGGACCTCCAAATGTACACATGACATTTTCATTACCCCAACCTTCATTTTCCTCCTCACCCCTCGCTATCACCATTGTTACCTCAATCTCTGCACCCCTAGGGCCTTTAGATTTCCATGAAACCTAACTCTTTCCCCACAAATGACCCTCCTAGTTCTCTTCATTGCTCACCTAAGTTCATCAGGTGCATTTTAGACCACCATACCAATAAACTCTGTTTTATCTGATCCCAGAACCCTCAGCCCAATCTTCTTTCTCTGCCATGGCCCTCAACTCCTCCATCCTCCATTTTTTCCTCCTCCTCCATTGCCATTTATATTGTCTCTCCGGCCCCCATTTCAATGACTTCAGCCCATCTATGCTGTCTTTTATGTCTGCCACCCTCAATGTCCCAGCTCTCACTTATCATGAGTCCTTAGTTTCCTCGTGATCTTCAACCCATGACTCCTAACCCTACACTCCCTGATTTTTTCTCATGGGCCTTTAGACTTCTGGTACCCACTTTTCTCCCAGCTCTGATGATCTGCCTCCACCCACATTAACTCACTGTACCCATTATGTTCCTCAGGCATCGTCTTTTCTTCCTACCCTTTATTTCTGGTTAGAGCACTGAATACTCTCTAAGGACTCCATTCACCAGTAACTATCTCCCTTCCATCCCTATGTTCTATAACCCTTCATAAGCAGTAAGGTTTGTATGCCTTTTACTCTTCCTTGCCTCCTAACTCCCTTTTGCCAATCATTTCCTCATCCATTACCCCCTTCCTTCCCATGATTTCTTTTACCCTCTTACTTCCTCAATACACATATCCCTCATCTCTTTAATGTCCTTGCATACACTCCACCCCCAACCTCAAAACCTGTAGTGTACTTTAACCTCTCAGTGACACTTAACTACCTAGTGCCTATTGTGGCTTACATAGTGTGCCTCAAATAAATATGCTCAAGTCCTAACCCTGTAATTGTAACCTTACTGGGCAGTAAGATCTTTGCAGATGTAATCAAGTTAAAATAAGGTCATCCTGGATTTGGGTCAATTCTAACTCATTGACTGATATCCTTATAAGAGGAAAATTTAGACACACACAGAACGGTGTGTGATGATGAAGGCAGAGACTCAGTGATGCATCCACAAGCCAGGCCAGGCTAAGGATAGCTGACAGTCCTCAGAAGTTAGAAAGAGGAAAGACTCAATTCTTGAAGTAAAGTGTGGCTCTGCCAACAGCTCAACTTCAGACTTCTAAGGACCTCCGGAACTTTGAGACAGTAATTTCTCAGTGTGTTTAGACACTCAGGTGTGGAATGTATGACTGCAGCCCTAGGAAACTAACACAGATCCCGTCCTGTCTTCCCCTGTGGCTCTGTGACCTCAAGCGTCCAGGCTCTCTGCAGCTCCATTTGTCCCTGTGCCCTCTTTCTTACTCAACTATATCACTCCACGTCTTCATGCCACACATCTTGCCCTAAAGTGGCAATGCCCCTTACTCTTGAGTTGCACACATTGTATCATTCTTGATTATACTATTAAATGTGTCCATCCTACCATAATTCTGACTTTGTATCTTTTGTGGAAGAGATGGTATATATTCTCATACAGTTAGTCACAATATTTATAAGATTATGTTTAACTGTTTTTAAAAAGTCATTTGCATTATTCCAACTTAAATCCGTTTATATAAAAGTTTTACCCAAATAAACCCGTATGACTCATTAGACACTCCATTCTAGAGAATATAGTAATTGCCTGTATTTTCCAGAGGTTCTTTTTCCCACTCACCTATGTGTGTCTCCACACTGCCTTCTGATTCTCAAGCTTCAGTATCAGCTCTTCCCTGGGTCTCCAGCCTACTCGCCTTCTTTATAGACTTAACACTTGCCAGGACTCACAATAGAGTTAGCCAACTCATTAAAGAAATATTCCTGTCTATCTATGGAAAGAGAGGGAAAGAGAGGGAGGGAGGGAGAGAGAGAGAGAGGTATCTATTTCTATATATAATAAACCTTTATCTATTTCTAGATCTTTAGATATAAAAAAAAACACAAAAATAGATGTATAGATATCCATTCCATTGATTCTCTTTGGAGACACCTCATACAGATTTTACTATCTGTACATTTTCTTCATTCATCATCAAACTGTTGAACTTATTTCACACTGATAATTATGTCTTATTTGACAAAACTTATGTGCTTCTTTTCAAGATTGTTTTTTGTATTATCACACAAAATAAAACGGAGGAGAAAGTTAAATCCTAACTTCCATTGGAAGCTTACCTATGTGTATGTGTGAATTTAATTAAAACTTGAATTTATGCAGTCTTTGATACTTGTTAGTAATACTAGGCCTTCTTATGTAGGAATTTCTTATTTTGTTCTTTTTAAAAATTTTTTAAATGTTTTTATTTATTTTTGAGACAGAGAGAGACAGAGCATGAGCAGGGGAGGGGCAGAGAGAAAGGGAGACACAGAATCTGAAGCAGGCTCCAGACTCTGAGCTGTCAGCACAGAGCCCAATGTGGGGCTCAAACTCATGGACTGTGAGATCATGACCTGAGCTGAAGTCAGACACTTAACCAACTGAGCCACCCAGGTGCCCCTTGGGTTCTTTTTAAACAACTTTTTTTGGATATAATATACATGCTGCATATTTATTTCACCCATTTAATGCATAAAATTGATAGGTTTTTAACCAATTCATATGTAGGTAGAAGCAAACCATTATCCATCATAGAATATTTCATCACCTCATAAAGAAACCTCCATACTCTTTATCTATCCCTACCCTCATCCTCTTATCCTCATGCCTAAGATTCTACTAATCTGCTTATTTAACTTGTTTCCAGTTTTATGGAGATACTGGCATATGACATTATAGTAGTTGAAGGTGTACATCTTAATGATTTGATAAATGTATACATTGCAAAACATTTACCACAGTAAGTTTAGTTACACCCACCACCTCACAGTTACCAAGGTTTCATGTGTGACAAGAAATTTTAAGAGCTGCTCTCTTGGGGGCGCCTGGGTGGCTCAGTCACTTAAGTGTCTGACTTCGACTCAGGTCATGATTACTTACTGCTCCTCCATCACCTGGGTTATGAGAGATTCGCTGACATGCTGTTTTAATGTGACCGATGATTCTCACAAAGTCTTAGAACTGATAGATGGCATTCAGGCATAATTGAACAAAGTCAGGGTCTCTCCTGGATTGTTTGATTGGTTTGGGAACTGGGGACATTATCTTAAGATGCCATCTTGTTGGTCAGTATAATGTTTACTTTGTGTTTTTCTCTTTGTGTCTGCCAATGTTTATGCCACCTCATGCCTGCCAGCCTTCCTGTAGAACCATACCGTGGGCCACTCAACCGACCCTTGGGTAAGCTCTAACTGCTATACCCCCACACCGTCCCTTATCAGCTTGAAGAAGCCAGTAAGGTCATCATCCCTGTTCCCTAATGGTAGGTAGGGGCCCTATTCCAGGGGGAAGAATAAATAGGGAAAAGGTTAGTGTTAGGTAGGGAGAGATAAGGGACCTTCAGGAAGGCAGACTGCAGATGCAAATGGGAAGCTGAAGAAGCAGACAGATTTCTCCCCTTATGAAATCGTTATGGGCTCCTTCGCCCTCCCTGCTCCCCATTATCAAGGGCATAAGTGGGGATCTAAATGAGGTAGGAAATATAACCTTAAAGCAACAGATGCACGTCTTTGGCTTTACCCTAACCACCTTACACCACTGGGTTAGGGAGCAATTACTTGTGAATTCTGGCCACAGACGCTCACCCCTTTAAACCAGGAGATGCTTTCTGGGTGAAGGATTGGAATGTTCAAACCCTAAAACCCCTCTGGAGGGGCCTGTTCACTGTCATATTGTCCACGCCTCCTGCAGTAAAGGTGGCCGAGGTGGGTCCCTAGATTCACCACAGCAGAGTGAAGCCAGCATCTCAAAACTGGGAGTTCATTCCTGGTCTATCAAGGCTGTGCAAGCTGACTATACAGAAGAAGCAATCTGCAACTCCAGAGGCTCTGGGAGACTGCAGCCCTGCTTTAGTTACTCTGGAAGCTGACGAATCCACGCATGGCAAAAGCCTGAGGAGTCGATGGTCTGGTGGAACAAATAGACTGTCCGTATTTTCTGTATCTGTTTCCTTATTGTGATGCGCTGTCACCCTGTGTCTCTCGCCGTTATTGTGATCCTTGCTCTACTTTTCACCATAGGATTGGCAGAGGCCACCCTGGCCAGCTGGGAGTGTGATGAGAGGTTTCTGATAGCACTCACCTTCCCTTTGTGGATAGGATAGGATGCTTCGTTGGTACCAACATGAAGAATCAATGGCTCTGGGAGGCTAGAGAATTAGTTCCCTGCAAACCTTACAGTGGAGCAGAATACCCCAGTCCTATTACTGGGGTTTGGCTCCACAAAAGCTCAATTATTGGGAAAAACTGTCTTGCCCAGTGGGGGAGAAAGTCTGCCATCTCTGTTAGAAACTTAACGTGCCTAGAGCAAAGATTTTATAGTTCAACCACCTGGGAAACCCAATGGTGGGGGTCCCCAGAGCATCTTGAGCCAGATCCCCACCCCCTGCCTATCTTCTCTCATCTCCGAGAGGCCTGGGACAATGTCCACACAGCTATCAAATGGCAGGCCACAGGTGGACTATACTATATATGTGGAAAGACAGCCTGTCCACTACTTCCTTCAGGTTGATCAGGGTCATGTGTGCTGGGAACTATTCATCCATCTTTCTTCCTGCTCTCACTTGCCAGAGGGGAACATTTGGGAGTCTAAGTGTATGGGGACAGGGAGACTCAAAGGAAATGACAGGCCCTATAGCAGTGCTAGGAATTTACCCAAGGGACACAAGAGTGCTGATGCATAGAGGCACATGTACCCCAATGTTTATGGCAGCACTTTCAACAACAGCCAAATTATGGAAAGAGCCTAAATGTCCATCAACTGACGAATGGATAAAGAAGATGTGGTTTATATATGCAATGGAATACTACCTGACAATGAGAAAGAATAAAATCTGGCCATTTGCAGCAACATGGATGGAACTGGAAGGTATTATACTAAGTGAAATAAGTCAGTCAGAGAAAGACAGATATCCTATGTTTTCACTCATAGGTGAATCTTGAGAAACTTAGCAGAAGACCATTGGGGAGGAGAAGAGGGAAAAACAGTTACAGAGAGGGAGGGAGGCAAACCATAAAAGACTCTTGGATACTGAGAACAAACTGAGGGGTGATGGGCGGTGGGGGAGAGGGGAAAGTGGGTGATGGGCATTAAAGAGGGCACTTGTTGGGATGAGCACCGGGTATTGTATAGAAACCAATTTGTCAATAAATTGTATTTAAAAAAAGAGAAAAACAAGAAAAAAGTAACAAAAGCACAATGATAAGGGTACTTGGAAGAGGCACAAGAGCCAAGTGAAAGAGCCCCCCAATGGCCCAAACTAGAACAATTTGAATAAAATATTAAATAATATAGTATATTGTATTATAACTGAAAGTATAAAATATATACCATGAACTGATACTGATATAAATAACTGAATAAATTTTCTTTTTTTTTTTTTTAATTTTTTTTAACCTTTATTTATTTTTGAGACAGAGAGAGACAGAGCATGAACGGGGGAGGGTCAGAGAGAGGGAGACACAGAATCTGAAACAGGCTCCAGGCTCTGAGCTGTCAGCACAGAGCCTGACGCGGGGCTCGAACTCACGGACTGCGAGATCACGACCTGAGCCGAAGTCGGACGCTAACAAACTGAGCCACCCAGGTGCCCCCTGAATAAGTTTTAAAATGGGAGAGCATAGAAAAATCTCTTGTGCAGAATTCCAAATAATTTACATAGACACCCCCCTCTCAGGAAGGTGGAGAATAACTCTTCAGTTTGTGACTATGGACTAAATATACTGACTTCCTTAAAAAGAGTACAGTATGGAAATGGGGAAAAGAGTAACTTTGCAGTAGAGAAAGCTGAAAAACACCTACAGCCAGATGATCAAGGTTAAAACCAACAGTGGGAAGTCATGTTCATAGCATATACCTCTCATATGATGTGATGAAAATGACACTTTAACTCTGGTTTTTCCTAAACCTCAAGCCCACAACTCCAGTTTAATCATGAGAAAAATATCAGCCAATCCAAAGTGAGACACATTCCACAAAGTACGTGACCAAAAAATATATGACTAAAAAAGTGCTCTTCAAAACTGTCAAGGTCATTAAAAGCAAGAAAAGCCTAAGAAACTTTCACAGCCAAAAGAAAGCTAAGAGACAAGATGACTATATTAACATGGTGTCCTGTATAGAATCCTGAATAGAAAAGGGACATTAAGTAAAAAATGTTAAAAATCTAAATAATGTAATACTAGTGAATAAGTAATTGGGTTTCTTAGTTGTGACAAATGTACATACTAACACAAGATGTCAACAATAGGGGAGACTGCTTATGGTGTATATGGGAACTCTCTGTGCTGTCTCTAACTTTTTTTATAAAATTAAAATCATTCTAAAATAAAAAGTTAGTTAAAGAAGTAAAAAGAGAAAAAGGAAAAAAAAAGTCATAGAAGAGATCATAGATCGAATGAGAAAGGTTGTTCATGTCCCAGTTCAGAGCTGGAAATGTTGGAACCCCAGGAAGTTATTCGGAGGATGGTTTTCAAGTCTCAGGAGATTCAAAACCCTCATGTGAATTATCCTCTTGATTTTGGGGACCTTGCTTAATCCTACCTTACCTAGCTCCTCTGCTTATATGGTCTGTCTCCAGCCTCATTGAGGCAATGGTTGAAAGAAAAACGGCCATGCATGTGATGATGTTATGGAAATATAAACCTCTAATCCAAGATGATGCTCTTTGGTCCAAGATGGGGGGGTCCAAGAATCAAAGGGGGCAGTGTGGTAGAGTCCCCTCCCTAAAGAATGTGGTGAGAAAAGACCTCAACATAAGGGAAAGCAACCTGGCTATGTGCGTAGGTGACATCCCTCAAGACCCTGTAACATGAGACCACCCAACCAGACTGTATGTCTCTATGTTGCCCATATGTGGGATACAAAGAAGTAGAAAATGCATGAAAGGCTACACCACATGGTGTTCAGGGCTCAGTTTGTCAGGTATGAACCCAACTGAGCCCGTGTCGGCACAAATAAAGTTGCTTCCTAGAAAGAAAAGCCTCAGTGTCATGACTCTCTGTGCAAGAATCCTGCTACATACCTATGGGGAATCCATGTACACATGGCCATTCCAAAGTCAGGCAGGCAAAATGAGGTATATATTTCATCCTGAACCAAGGAGAAAGGAGTAGGAGTCTGGGATTTCAAAATAAAGGAATGCTATTGACAGAGTGAATAGGAAGGAGCAGGTGTTTGATGAAGAGGTTCAGGACGGCCACCCCCTATATAGAATGTGCCACTTTGGCATGTGGATTATTCTGAGCTGAAAACACTTGAAAGTCACTATGGTCTCAGGGGAAAGGTTTGTTCCTCCCTTCATCACACAAAAGAATCTAAATTGAAGGTCTTTTCTAGAATAAAGGTTATTAACAAATTTTCTCTGAGTGACTCATCTCTGTGGTATGGAAAATGTCTAATTACCTGACTTCTGCTCTTCCTATGACCCTGTGAATTATTACCCTTCCCTCTGAAATCCGGGACCTCTACCCTCTTTGCCTCAGTTCACAATCACATATATGCCTCATTTTGCCTTTCTTTAAAATTTCCATATCGCTGTGGATTCCTTGTACATATGCTATTACACTTGATTTTCTCCTATTAATCTGTCTTTTGTCAATTTGATTCTTATTCCAGCTAGAAAGACCCTTGAAGGAACATGAATTCTTGCTCCCTGACATTGGTAATTAGATGTTTGCTCTGCCATATACATGGATTAATCAGATAAAATTTATGTCTGTAATAACTCTTATTATGGAAAGGGCCCCCAATTTAGATTCTTCTGTCTAGTTAAAGAAGGAACCAAAGTTTCTCTTGAGCCCATAGCGTCTTCATTGCCTTCAGCTCCAAATAATCCACATGCCAAAGTGGTACTTTCTGGCAGGGCCTGTCCCAACCCCTTTCAAGGCACAGAATTTAATGAGAAAGAAATTAAGGCACCAAAACCTACAGACTTTGCTTCCATATTGGATTTTCAGCAAAATGTTAGCACTTATCATTGAGAAGTGGGAGGAGTAGCAAACCAAACCTCAGAGATCAGGTTTGGTTCGCTCTTCAGTGAAGGGGGAGTCCAGGAGGGGGCCAGACCTAGAAGAGCTTTACAAACGAGGGTTCTGGATGAAGCTGGGGAGGCAAAGAGATGTTTCTTTATCTCCCTGCCTATGGAATATTCCCAGTTTTGTCTTTCCAAATTTATGTAGCAAAAACTTTGTACAATTCTACTTAAGCCAATTCTGTGTCTATTTTGTAAGAGAATAAAAAGCAATTTAACATAAACACTCAGATTTCTGGGACAATATTACTAGTAACTAAAGTTGACCCTTGAAAGACATGGGTTTGAATGCATGGGTCTATCTGCACACACATTTTTTTTTGATAAATACATTAGAGTACTGTAAATATAATTTCCTTATGTTTTTTTAATACTTCTCTAGCTTATATTGTGAGACCATCATATCTATATATGATGACCATGATATATATATGATACAAAATGTGTAATTGATTATGTTATTGGTAAGGTTTCCAGTTAACGGTTGTCTATTAACAGTTAAATTTGGGGGTGTCAGAAGTGATACATGAATTATCAACTTCATCATGGGATCCATGGCCCTAAGTCTCACGTTGTTTAGAGGTCAACTATCTCCTATTCTTAACAAGGTAAACAAAAACAGTACTACTACCAATAATAAAATTCGTTCTTGGGGCACCTGGGTTGCTCAATCAGTTGAGCCTCTGACTCTTGATTTTGGCTCAGGTCATAATCCCAGGGATGGTTTTGGAATTGAGACCCGTTTTAGTCTCTGTGCTAACAGTGTTTCAGATTATCTCTCACTCTCTGCCTCTCTCTCCTGCTCATACTCTCTGTCTCTAAATAAAGCAACATTTTTTTCAAAAAATTGAGACTGCGGAAGACTATTTTTGTAACCTATTTCTTTTCAAAAGAGTGAATTGGCATCAAAGCTTAACACAGACCAAGTGAATTACAGCACATCACCTAATACATTAAATTGATCTCAGACAGGAAAAGTCTATTCATTATTTGCTACCTACCAGCATTCTCTTTATATATCAGCTGACACATCTGCCTGCATTTTCTTCTGTACCAGCAGTTCAATATTACAATTATAACTGAAAGCACTTAAACATGCTAATGGATTTCCTTGAGTATTGTCATCTATCAAGACTTCAACATTTCTCCTAGGATACAAGACACAATGTTCACCACTTGGTCTCTAATGCCTGCATTCCCTAAAACCTAACTTTCATCTCTGCTCAGTTGCATTACAATTCAGAGACAATTTCCCTCACCCCCATTTCTTGAGGGACCCTCTAGCTTGTTAACTATCTTTGTGCAACTGTCTTCACACCCCATACTCAGATAAGTGTTGGGCAAATATAATCTCTCATATTGAAATAGATTATAATCACAATCAAAGAGAATTTCAAGTATTTCTGCATTATTACAGGACACCTGGTTGTATTACTGATAAGACTCTGGCTTCATTGCTGGGACCATTAACAATATAACTGTACAGCCATTTATATAATAAATATAAGAGGTTTCATTCTATAGGTATAGTTTATTGTTTGTTACTAGAATAGATTACCTTATTGATAATTTTACCTACAATGTCACTGGCTTGTAATTCTACATAATACTCTATAAGGCATGAATATATAAATGACTAACATGAAAAACAACAGACTACATTTTTCTCATGAGATGAGGAAGTTTTGTAATTCTTCCAGGATACAGAGAAGAACCTGTATACACAGTGATAGTCACTCAAGACAATATGGGCTGGCAGTTGGGAAAAGTGCATTCATTAAGCCCAGGTGTTCACTTGTTGCCAGGTGGTCTGGTGAAAAAGAGAAAAATTGCAATGATGGAAGAGGGGGCATAAAAAGTTACTAAGATGCTCCCTAGGAAATGATGCATGGGGTAGCTGTTATCTCAAGAGACAATCTACTTGAGATAGTTTTCCTATTAATGTGTTGATCCCTTGGCTTGTGTGTGCACAGAATGAGAACCACAACGAGTCCTAAAAACAAAATTTCTGAGATACATCAAGATAGATGACATGCCAGTCTACAAAACAAGTCTTAAGAAATTTAGGTAGATTAAAATAATACAAGTATCTTTATTGGCCATGATGGATTGAAACTAAGTTGTTCTTGTTTTTAAAAATTTTTAAACATTTATTTATTTCTGAGACAGAGAGAGACAGAACATGAATGGCGGAGGGTCAGAGAGAGGGAGACACAGAATCTGAAGCAGATTCCAGGCTCTGAGCTCCCAGCACAGAGCCTGATGTGGGACTCAAACTCACAGACTGCGAGATCATGACCTGAGCTGAAGTCGGACGATTAACCAACTGAGCCACCCAGGTGACCCAGTTGTTCTTGTTTTTAAATGTTTATTTATTGGGGGGGGGGGGGGCAGGCAGCAAGCAAGGGAGACAGAGAATCTCAAGCAGGCCTCATGCTTGGTGTGGAGCCCCATGTGGGGCTCAATCCCACAATCATGAGATCACAACCTGAGCCAAAATCAAGAGTCAGATTTAACCAACTAAGGCACCCAGTTGCCCATAATTGTATTTTTAGTTTTTTGAGGACCTCATATTGCTTTCCAGAGTGGCTGCACCACTTTGCATTCCCACCAGCAGTGGAAGAGGGTTCCCCTTCTCTTCCTCCTCACCAACGCCTGTTGATTCTTCTGTTTTACCCATTCTGACAGGTGTGAGGTGGTATGTCATTATTGCTTTGATTTGTATTTACCTGAAGATGAGTGATGTTGAGCATATTTTTCATGTGTCTGTTAGCCATCTGGCTGTCTTCTTTCAAAAACTGTCTATTCATGTCTTCTGCCCATTTCTTAACTGGGTTGTTTGGTTTTTTGGGTGTTGAGTTTGATAAGTTCTTTATGGATTTAGAGTCTTCATTAAAGTCTCAAACACTATGCCATCCCACTCTTTTTAAATAATAGGGTGAAGTTTGTCCTTTTTTAGTAAAGCTTATACACTTTGAGCTATAAAAGAGAAGTTTGGACTCCAAATTTGGTAAGATCCAAACAGTCCAAGAAAGCCTCAGAATTGGTACATAGGTTTTTGATTTTCAGGATGTCTTGAATTCTAGACTTTGTTCAGACAGCAGGTGCCTTAAATATCTAAGCTGGCTTAGAACAAGCTGCAATTTTTCTTCAGGCAATTTATGTCTCTTTAAAGCCACAAGTTTTCACAGGTGTATGCTAGTGTCATGCAAAGAACCTTGAGAATGGGAGCAGAGAACAAAATTATGTACATACTACAACAAAGGAGAGACTGCAGAAAACTTATTATCATGCAATAGAGCCTTTAAGGTTGTCACATACAGGGTTCCTCTGTGGAACCCTGAGGATTACTGACCAGGTGTATTCCCTTTCCTCCCAAGTGAAGGTGAAAGGATACAAGCTATCCTTATCAACTGAACTATTTTAAAAAGGATTGCATGGGTCAGTTCCAGGGAAAAATTGGTTTTCAGCGGGAATGGATGTCACTAGTGCATGAATGTTGAGAACAACAGGGTACAGACAGATAACAATGTTATTTTTTGCTCAGAGGTCCTAATCAAAATTCCATCCTCAGCCTTTGGGTTTTCTCACAGGTACAATAGGGGTGTTACAGGGACCGGAACAACTCCCTTCCTGATATAAACTTCCCTTGCCAGGACTCTCCTTCCCAGGAACCTCTTGCCTCCAGGACCTCATCCACCCCTGCTCTCTGATCCCCGTCCCGCTCTGCCAGGCTGCCATGGTCCGAAGTCCTGGCCTTTGCAGCAATTGAGGCTCAAGATGGCTTCAACATGACCATTGATCTAGGGCCTGAGCCTTGTAATCCACTATAATGTGCTTGATGCCCTGTTCTGTTTCTTTTTTTATAGGGTAATAATTCCAGGCATAGATTTTGAGGGATCTATTTGAAACTCAATGAGTGATGCCCTGTGGACTGTGCCAATATCCATTGAACATTTTCCTCACAAGAAGGTTGGTAGCTCATCCAATAGGACTAAATGATCAGTTCCACTAACCTCACCTCAAGTGCCATCAGAGACAGAGCATAGAAAACACGTTGAAATGTCATTTATCTCCCTTTGTTTCCAAATGTTGTTACTACTGTCAAATTCTAGATTTCCCCCCTTTTTGGGAAAAAGGAATTCTGGCATGACATTTTCCAAAGAAATCTCAGTCCAGTAAATGAATTGGGGCAAGTGAACTAAGGAGAAATGGGTGTGTAATGCTCAAAAGGCCTAGATACAAAGGAATAAGTTCATAGACTGGGGACCATTGCTATTTATGGAGACCCTGGTTTTTTTTAACCGATTTAGTTCTCTGAGGCAAGGGCTGCTGGTACCACAGGGTGTGAGCACTAAGAGTGTAACTCAGGTGTCAATAAGGACAAAGAGAGGTTTATTCCCAGGGCACAGAGTAGTTTCTCCAAGCCAATTGAAAGGGAGGACTAGAAAGACACCTGTGGTTCCTTGGAGCCCTGTCATTGGGAATTAGGAAGACATGGAAAAGTTTAGCTAAAGAGCTAAAAGTGTGTTTGGCTCTTAAATTTGTAACTCTTCTTTCCAATGTCCAGAAACTCTGATCAGAGAAGAAGAAATGGGTTTGAATCTGAATGATAACCATAGCCTTCATTTCTTCCCCAAATGATTCCCAATGGGATCCTGTGTGCAGTTTCAAAACTGACCCTTGCTGTTGACCCCTCCTCAGATTCTTTCAATTGTTGTGGTGGGAAACAACAGTGTTGACTTAATTAAGTGCTCCAGGTGATTCTCCCTGAGGCCAGAGTCAGTTGGCAAGGCTTCCCATTAATTTATGGGATTTGAGTGCAGGCTTTTGCTCAAGGAGAGGTAACAGGGTCTCCTCTACATGAGTGTGGGAGGATTATGTCCACCCAGCACACTGTTCCTATGCTGTAGCAGAATTTGTGGGTGTCTGTGGGAGTGGAAGCCACTGGAACTATAGAAGGAAAACTCAGAGATTGGGCTCCAAGTACGTAGTCTCCGTTTCTGAAAAGCTCCTGACACAAAAAACTAGGAAGTTTTGTCCTTCTGCATTCTAAAATCCCGCCTGCCAGTGAGCACTTTTCTGGTGAAGACGTTCTGTTGGTGCCTTTAAGGGCATTTTCTCCTGATGCAGATGTGATTTGTCCACAAATACCTTCTGAGAAAGAAATCTAGAGGACAAGGGGAAAGAAGAAGAAATGGCCAGCTCTCAGGTAAACTTGGTGTTCCAGGTCGAAGGCCGTGTCATCTTTTCCCCCTAAAATTCCATGCATTTAGAAATCGCAAATGTTGATTTCTCTGTGTTTGGTGTTTCTGCCTTATGTTTTCAACAAAGCTTTAAAACATTCTCAGGAACGATACTCAAGATTGGGTCTTTAGAACTCACTCCCCTGTAAGCAGGAGTCTTCTCTGCATTATCCAACCAGGCTTTCACTAGGACGTCAACACTTGTTACTTCTAATTAAAGTCCTGCGAGTATTCCAAATATTCCCGTTAGGACCTATCCAAAGGGGAAGGTGTTGAGTCCAAGATTCCTGTTGCTGATGGGTTCTGGTGGTGGGATTTCAGTCGAGGAGAACCGTTCCCCTTTAATTCCCCATTTAGTACCTCTCTGTAGAGCAGGATGAAGAAAATGAAAAATACAAGGCCCCCAGTATCTTAGGAGTCCTCTTAAGCATATGGGAATCCTTCTGGAGACCCCCTTTTTGCCTTTCCCTCCCCTGGCTATATAGTCACTCTTCACAACCCCACTGTGGATCTTGGTGCCCACAGGTCCTCTCTTCGTGTTATAATAAAAGAAACTTTTTGGACCAAATAATAAATGCAAAAAAACAGAGAATGGATATGAGGCCTGAATAACTTGGAAAGGTAAAAAAGCAGGGAGAGAGCAGTCTTGCTTTGTAAAATGTGAAAAAGATACTCTTTAAAATATACTAGACATGACAGAAAAGGGAAACAGCCATCTAAATGTGGTGTTTCTCCCATTCAGATGGGGCTCCCAAATATGGGCCGATGATCCTGTGGAAGCCAACGGCATGAGTGGTGAAAAGAATTCATCTGTGGCAGAATAAGACATTAGATTGATGAAAACACCCCAAAGGAGTGGTGGCCAGGACAGCAGATGAGAGGCTCCTGCTGTGAGCAGTGACTTGGGGCTGATTTTGAAGGGGGAAGATGAGTATGTATGGTAACTTAATGGAATTTTCCCTCCTGTGGTAATTCTGCCTGGTTGTAAGTACCCACTTGTTAGTTAGTTAGGGCCTCTACATATTTTGAGGCAGGTCACCTACTGGGCCTGCCTCTCTTCAGCCAGGTGGGCCCTGTGGACTCCTCTAC
>NW_026057587.1:5181555-5271923 GCF_023721935.1 Panthera uncia | reverse complement strand
GCCAGGATGGAAAGCAGCATGTGCTGGGTTAGGTGTAACAACCAGGTTCCCTGGAGCTGGTCCCCTGGCCATATTCTCTTTATCATAGTGCACACTGTGCTGGGAACTAACGTGTGGTCCCTGCCCTTCCAGTAGCGCACACTTGTGCTTTGTGCCTTAAGTCTTAAAATCCACATTTTTCCCTGGTACCTAGAACCTGCAGCAGGTTGTGTCTCAAAGCTGACTCAAAACCCACATGCTGAGGGTGCCCATATGGACACCTGGTTTTCACCTTCATCCATAAATTCCAAATATAATGACGTACTGTCATTACTGGGGCAGGGCCATTTGGAACAAGAGGGGCCTCTCTTGTTAAATGCGGCCAACAGAGAACACTGAGATGTCCAGGGCGTTGAGCTTTAGCTGCAGGTCCCCAGTGGCAGGGACGCTCCCTGCAGTGGCTGCAAGTCCCCAGGAGGCAAAACACCTTGAAAGACGATGCTTGACCATATGGGCCGTGAGGCACATGCTTTCTGCTCCTTCTACCCTCCTCTGAGCATTGCCTTCTCTTTCTTAGACTTGAAGCTCTGGGAAGCAGAGATCTGATGTTCCTCCTCACCCTCAGAATCCAAGGCTCCCTGAACATGGCAGGTACACAGAGACGATCTTCACCTGCTCGTGCCCCGCCCCCCGTCTCTGCCGTTCCCCTGTGCACCTGCTCTTCTACAGCCATGCCTGCCCCACAGTGCTGTGCACACTGTCTGCTGGGTCCAGGCTGCAGACACCAGCAGTCAGGTGTCTCTGGGTTTAATGTTGCTACACAGCATTTATGCCATCCCAGAGTGAGGACCTGAGATTCACCTGTAGGATGAGGCGAAATGGTGTTCCTCACAATAAGTCAAGGCCAGACTGACCATCACCACCTGCCAAACTGCCTGCCCTGTCTCTGGGGGCTGATGGTGGGCTTAGCGGGAAGAGCCGGGCTCCCTCTTCCTTTGTGTCTCTTGGCAAGTTGCTGAATGTCTGCCATTTCTGGTTCCCGGATCTGCAGACAGTGTGATGCTGTCTTTGCTGCAACGGGGTCAGGCTGGACAATGAGGTCCCTCCAAGGGGGCAGCTGGGTGGCCAGTGGGTCTGTGGTGCAGACTCCCCATCAGCATTCCCAGAGGCGGAGCTGAGCCCCTGGAGGGGCAGGGTGCCCAGGGGTCAGAGATTCTTGGTGGGGAGCTGAGTGACCAGGCACAGGACCTTTTTGACCGTGGTTCCACCAACTGAGGATGCTCCCAGGGGTGCATGGGGGGTAACCCGAGCCTAGATTTTTGGGGTGGGTTCTGGGGATGTTGGTGTGGGGGAGTACAGCCTTCCCCGAGGAGCAGAGAAGGTGTCAGGACCACTTGGTGTCTACAGGTCATCAGCAGAGGGAGGGGCTGGTAGTGACAACACTTTCTCCCCTGAAGGCCCAGTCTGTAGGGCTCTTCAAAGTGGAAGAGGCATGGGTGGGGGTGAGTTACTCCACGTGGGGCAGAAAGTCAGGGGGTTGGGGCAGGATAGTGCAGTACCTGGAGGCAGTGCCCTCATACTCTTCCCTCCAAGGCTCCATGGGCTCCTGGCCCTCTTGTTCCTCCCCTTGCACCAGTGGCCACAGGCGTAGGCATTGACCCCATGGAATACATGTCAGGGGCCTGAGGCCGGGTGGGAGAAGACTAGGAACACTCTGTGCTGATCCCTCACCCTGTGTGGCTGCCGGACCTGACAGGTCAGTTCCAGGAGCCTCAGTTGCCCCCTCAGTAGTCTTGGGAGGACTGATGTCCTTGAAAGACAGTCTTTGCCATAGAGTGACCACCAGTGTGGGATCTGGATCTGCCAGTGTGTCACCACTGCTCCTAGCTCTGCAGTGGGCCACTGCCACCGCTCACCACCCGTTGCCCCTTAGAGCACATGTATGGTGCAGCTGGGGTATGTGTGTGTGCACGTACATGTGTCCATGCAATATACAAATGTGTGTGCACACCTGTGTGTTCTTGTATGTTGCATTGTGTGCAAGTCTGTATATGTGCACGTGTGCCTATGCCTGCATATGTGTGAACATGTGTGAGTGTGCTCACCTGTTGGGGAGAGTCAGTGTTCCCCTTTCTCTTGTATAAACCTTGTGCCCTCAAACCCCAGGGTCACCTTTACCAACATATGCATCTCTGTGTATCTTGGTCATATGCTCACACGAGGTCTATGAACGAGGCAGGGCGAATGGGTCAGAAGCACGTGTCACATGCGGGCGGTGAAGTGCCTCATGTCGTGAGTGTGGCAGCAGCAAGCTGGGAGGATGGGCTGCCCCAGCACCCAGCCGCCAACCCTGCCCTCCCCTTGGCCTCCTGTGGGTTGGGGCCTCACGAGTCCTGCTGGGATCCTCCAGCCATTCAGCCCACCAGACTCGAGCATTCTGTACTCGATATTGACTCCCTGGGTTGATTTTTAGAGGGTTTTCTTAATTACTGTTTATTTTTACCAAGATGAGAGATACACAAATTTAAAAAGCCCCAGGCCTGCAAGGAGAGCCAGCAGACTCCTGCCCCATTCTTGCAGCGTCACTTCTGAGAATGAGCCTCAGTTTACCCACAGTGGCACAGCATGGGCACAGAACTTCATGTGGCCTGCGGCTATTTCTGTCCCCAGCTCTGGCTCCTACCCTCAACATCGTGGTGTGTAGTTCTCCCAAGTGGTAATGGGCACAGTTGGGGTTGTTCACTCTGATGGCTGCACAGCATCCCACAGTGTGGACATGCCATGTGCACCACATACTGTGTGACCACCCAAATATTCTGCCCATTTTTCTGCTGGGATGTCTTCTCTTGTTGGTTTGTCAGAGCTCTTCACGCATCTAGATACCAGTCCTTTGTTGGTCGTCCACAGGTTTATCTCTTTCCAACCTTTATGGTCATTGTAGGGATTTCCAGGGAGGGGGCCAGTGACGATCCTGCCATGTGTAACTGTCTTCAAAAGACAACTGAAAGTCTGTCCTCACCCTCTAGGACCTAGAAACTGGGCTTCATACCCGCCAACCCAAGAGGGGAAGGGAGGTGCTGCCACTTCTTTTTTCTAAAGTTGTCTTTTTTTCCTGTGTGGAGGGTGTCTTTTCCATCTCATACATGTGGGTGTTTTGCTACCTTTGCTCTTGGAATCCATGTCCCCAGACAGCCTGGTGCCCTGCTGCTGGTCCAACAGACACCTGGAAGCATGCCAGCCCAGCTCCTACCAGGGAGGGTAGTGTAAGCTAACTAATGCCTCTACTGCGGCAATGTGGGAGACAAGACCGGGTCAATTATTCACATACTTAAAACAAATGGCCTGTTTCCAAAGATCACTGACCTGATGCTTCATTTTTTAAATATAATCTGTGAGCTTATGCTGTGGGTGCCTCACTCCAAATTCCCATGACCCACCTGAGCTCTGCAACTGCAGTGGGTGGGCAGCATCCTGGCTCCCTTGCTGGGGCTCCCTTCCAGCATGGAGGGGATGTCCCCTCAGGCAGGTGCACCCTGGAAGTGCAGGGGCATCTACATTACTGGGGCATGCCCACCCTGTCATGTATGGAGGACATTCTGGGTGTCCTCTGGGGTCTCAGAGGGACCCCATGGGACTGAACCCCACCACCCACGATAGTGACCAGGAATGCACCTTTTGTGGCTGTTCTCCCTTCCCCGCTGCGTCTTTCCCCCCCATCTTGTGCCTCCTGGACTTGTCTTCCAAAAAAAACTCCTACTTTTGGAGGAACCCAGACTAAGACACCTGCTTCCTTCCAGGGAGAATGCAGGCAGCTCCCAAAGTATGTGAAACATAATTTGTCATGAGGCCAGATGGAGAAAACCCCGACTTAAGTTTGGTACCCTTCTTTCAAATGCATGGCCATCACTTCCCCAGCATCTATAAAAACCATGTGGATGCAGTTGTGTGCCCATGCATGACGGTGTGTGCCCATGCATGTAGTTAATGTGGAGACAGAGGACTTGACTGGCCTAGTGAGATGTGTGCATGCCCAGCTCATTTGATGATGGGGAGGCACATGGGCACAGATCTGTCCTGAATCACAACAGTTCTGTGCTTTGTGCGAGTCTTCAGGACCTCAGCAGCAGAGCTGAGCCAGACCACATTCCCCAACCCGTGTGCTTTCTTCACAAGTGCTCATCAGCTGCATTTGTAAAAGGTCCAAGCAAAAGAGAAGGACGACTTCCTATTCGCGGCGTGTCTTTCCCTGCGTGTCTTGGAAGAAACACCCTGAGCAGGCAAGTAGAGGGTTACAGGATACTTCTTACAGGACGAAAGACTCTCCCTCTCTGCCCCCAGGCTATGTGTCCTGAGGGACTTTCTGGCTGCACCCTCTGTACACACTAGCAGGGTCCTCCAAACCTGGGCCCCACCTGGGCCCCATGGTTCTGAGTAACGTGGCTTCTATGTGCATCTGATAGCTAGCAGATAGGTTCCCAGCCCACCTGCATAGGCTCAGCACTCTGCACAGACTCTGCCCCATCCTCCATGGGCTCCCCCACTCTTTCCTTGCTATCTGTGTCTCCTTCCCCACCCCCAGACCCCAGGTCCCAAGGCCCACAAGCCCGTCATGCTCCCTTCCACAATGTGACAACCGGCTCACCTCAGCTGCCCAGCCGCTGTGCCCCCCTCAGGGCCCTGCAGCCCACCCTTCCCAGGTGACCTTGGGATCATGAACAGCACCCATGGGATGGAGGGACTTCATCTCAGCAGCAGACACAGGACCCTGAGCCCCCTTGCCTGAGCCAAGATGCATGATATTTATCACAGTTCCTCCCTGTTCTCCATCACATTTCAAAGACCCCTGAAAAGCACATCATGATGACATCACCAAGTTCCTCCACTACACTAGTCATTTACAATGTGATTTCCTTCATTCTTCCCCTACCCCCAAAAGGTGGGAACCACACTCCCATTTTACAGGTGAGAAAGCTGAGTCTCAGGAGTTTAGGCAGACTTCCAGGATCTCTGGGACCAGGACTGTGACTCCCCCCACTCAGAGGGTCTAACAAGTGCAAGCTCTGCTCTGAAAGCGCTGCTGGAGGGGCCCTGGGAACCATGGTCCCTGCCCCAGGCTGACCTGCTGCTCAGGCATACGCTCACCAATGTGGAGACTGGACATGGCACAGGGTATCACAAAGCTGCCACTGTCATGGGCCACACGTGGATGATAGCTCCAGGTTCTGCTCGTGTTCACGGGAACCACTGATGCCTCAGACAGAACCAGGCCAGGCAGTTGCTGCAAGCACTGCCTTTCCTGGGATGGACACCTGAAGGCAGCCCACTGCTGGCCAATCTCCTCAGCACGTACAGGGGACCATACAGACACAGATTCTCCCTGCCAGAGTCCCTGTGCTGGGAACATTCCTGGTCCAGTGCTCAGGGATGGAAATCCTCAGGCCAGGCCCTGGGAGAAGAGGAAACATTAATGTCAGGGTTGGAGACATGGAGGACCTGAGTATCAGGGACAGATGACCCCAGCCAGGATAGACACTAATGGGTGCTCGCAGCCCTGCTCAGCCTCCCACAAGGTGACACAGGCCTCCCAGGCCACGATGTGTTCAGCTAAGAGTGAAATCCTGGGAACAGCAGCAGACACGGTGAAGAATTTACTAATTTCCTGCCAGAAGATGCTCCAACCATCGTTTAACTGCACGGGAGTCTCCCTCTGCATCAAGGCCTTGAAGGCCCACCAAATGGAAAGGGGGTGCATAAGGGTCTTCTCTGAGGCCTCCCTCCTTGTCACAGAGCCATGTTTCTCTCCTGTGGGTCAGAAACAGGCCTGGGCTTCTATGCTTCTCCAGTTTTGTGGAGTGAAAGCCTGCCCCATGGTCTTCAACCAATCTTACTTCATCTTCTGGGGCTGGCAGGAGATAAAATTAAAATTGTGTTAACCCAGAAAATAAGGTATTATAAATAAAATAACATTTGGGATATATGGGTGGGCAGGGATATAACTGTTGACCTGGCAGCTGATAGTTTTTGTCATTAGGTTAATGAACACATCTCCTCCTGGACCATCGGCAAAGGCAGCATTATGTCACAGAAATGAGCATTCATAAGACACATGGAGCATTTACAAATCTGTGATGGCTGAAACACTGGTTGGAAACTGGGAAGAGGATATGAATAGCAATTAACCAAAAAAATCCAAATGATCAACAAACATCTTGGTCATGACTTGACTGCAGCCATGAAAAGCCACCTATACAATGTGTTCTAGCATTTAATCAAATTAGAAAAAAAAATTAGCACCTGGGTGGCTTAGTTGGCTAAGCATCCAACTTTGGCTCAGGTCACGATTTCACGGTCTATGAGTTCGAGCCCCTCATCAGGCTCTGGGCTCACAGCTCAGAGCCTGGAGCCTGCTTCAGATTCTGTGTGTCCCTCTCTCTCTGACACTCCCCCACCCAAGCTCTGTCTCTGTCTCTCAAAAATGAATAAAATATTTAAAAAAAACAAATCCGTATCGTCACTAGCCCGAGATGGTAAGAATGGGGAAATGAGAACTTTCATATTCCAGTGCAGCTTTTAGGAGTAAAATTTAACTGTGTGAAGTACCTATCAAAATTCACAATGCACACACACATGGGTCCAGTAAATTCATTTCTAGAATAATTTTCAGAAGAAATGCCTGCACATTTGCCAATAATGTACATACAGTGTTCATTGTTCACAAAGCAGGAAAAATGGGAATATGAAGAACTTCCACCAGCAAAAGACTAGTCCCAGAGCTGTGTGATGTCCCCATGGGGCCACAGGTGGCTTTGTCTCTGATGTGAGAGTGGCTATGTGTCAATGTCACCAGAAACACATCAGGGTATGGTGCTGGTGACCGCAAACCCATATGTGTATACACAGAAGGACAGGTTCTGAGAGAAAGTTCACTGACTAGCAGTCATTACCTGTAGAAGTGGGTTTGGGCAACAGCAAAACCCACTTTGGTCTGTTTTCAACTTTACTGTGTATGATTCATATCATCTGAAATATTTTTCCAATGAAGAAAATAGCTTCTCCTCTGATGTCAGAGGCCTTGGTATGTTAGATTGCTCGTCCTCCTGAAGACAGCTAGAAAAGATGAGAAAACATAAAAGGTGGGATCAGGCAGCACAAAGCAAACAAGTTGGTGAGCACCTGGATGGGGCTTGGCCCCCAGGAAGCTGCCTGTAACATTGGACTCAGCTTTTCCACCAGGTTCTGCAGCACCTAAAGGCAGCACATCCCAGATGGGCAAAGGCGGGTGGGGAGTATCATAGCTCATACTTTGGTTTGGACCCTCCTGGGCAGTCTGGGGCTCCTCTATGCCTGTAGGCTAGCTCCCAGTACATCTCAGAGTCCCACAGAACATCACAATCCCTATAACTGGACTTAGGCCAGTAGTAGGAGGAGGGGCATCATCTCTGCAGGAAGCTGGTGTCATTCTCTGTCTCTGAGTGTGTCAAGTCTTAGCTTTCCAAAAAGAGTGTTCAGCACACAGGTACAGTAGGTGGCAGGGTAAGGGAAGGGAGACTTCCCGAAGGAGAGGGCAGGGACTATAGCACAAGGTGAGGTTGGTGCCCACTGGGCTCACAGAAAGACACTCTCTGAGCTGGGATGTGGGGTGTCGGGGGTCATGAGGTTAGTCAGCTGACCCCGACCTCCCCAGCGACTGGAAAACCTCCTTCCCAACTCCTGGCCAATCACGAGGCCTTTGCTTTCCCCTGCACAGGTGACCAGAGGAAACGACTGTAGTCTGCTAAGGCATTATCATCCTCAGAAAGAGAAAAGTCAAGAGTTACTGAGGACAATAGCTTTGTTCCTACAAATCCTCAGGACACTGTGTTGATGAGCAAACACCTCGCATGTGACCTCACCAAGTGAAAGCTCTCAATGGGGCTGTGGGACAGGACTGGAGCTGTGCCCCATGTCAGCCAGGCTCACGGCACCTGGGACACATTACTCTATTAACTAGCGGGGAAAAGAGATGGGGTAGGGACCCTCCTCACCAATGTGGGAGGAGGAACCACAGCGGGACTCTGCCCATGGCCCCTGCCCTGCTTGCTTCTTTCTACCCCCACCCAACTCCATCTTTCTGTCCCTCTCTAGAACACCTGCACTCTGGCCTTTGCCTAGAGTGCCTCAGAGTGCATGGTCAATCTGTGCCTTGGGGAAAAGACAGAGGGTGTTTGTCGAGGAGACCATGCGGGGCACACCCCTGAAAGGGAAGGGTACTCCACTGTTTTGCTCCCTAAAAAGTTCTAAACCCCTTGAGCAGTACCTGTTTCACAGTGAGTACTTAAAGATTTTTGTTGAGGGGAGCCTGGGTGGCTCAGTCGGTTAAGCAGTTAAGCGCCCGACTGCAGCTCAGGTCATGATCTCGCAGTTTGTTGGTTTGAGTCCCATGTCGGACTCTGTGCTGACACCTCAGAGTCTGGAGCCTGCTTCCGATTCTGTGTCTCCCTCTCTCTGCCCCTCCCCCACTTGCACTCGGTCTCTCTCTCTCTCTCTCAAAAATAAATACACATTAAAAAATTTTTTTAAGATTTTTGTTGAATAGGCGAATGAATTCTTAGATCAATGTGGGGCATGAATTATTAGATCAATCTGGGGCATTAACTCAGATTACATGTATTTACTAATTTCCACTTATATTTACTAATTAAACATACTTGTTAATTTGTAATTACTAGCCAAACCTTATTATCTCTTCACTTTAGTGTTTTTACCCTCAAAACATACCCCCAGTATTCAAAATTGTAAGATTTGATTTGTGGACTTGCAATGTTAGACTAGGAAATTCGATCCAATCTTTCTGCTGAACACAAGTGGAAAAGCTGCACCAATTATTTTTAAAGGTCTGAAGGCATCAGAGAGCTGGCCAGGAAGGGACCAATTATGAGACAGACTCAAGAGGAGACAGACTTGCAGGGACGTGGGCCTGGATTGGGACACTTTTTCCCCAGACATGCTGAGTGGGTTAGCAGTGCCTTTGACATCCTGGGGGAGGTGGGAGGAAAACATGGGAGTACAAGAACCCAGGGGCACCCATGGTCACAGCAATAACGCCCCTTTCCTTTGCCACCTATTGTTCCAGGGGGTGAATGGGACTCTGCGAGGCAAAAAAGAAAGGAAAAAATATATCTGCTAGAGACCCCATCAGCTTTTCCCCCAGCCCCTTCCTTCTAGTGTGGGATGTTGGTGTCATGCCTGGAGCTCTGGTAGCTATTTGGTAACTATTTTGTAGCATGAGGGCTAAAGGTCCTCGTGCTGGGAATGGAAACAGAAGGTCAGGACATTCCTGCCTGGAGATATCATTCAGCTCTGGCCCCAGCTCTGACTATGTCTTCGGTGATACCACTAAATGCCATTACCGTAAGAGCCCCTCTGAGATGGGCTTTCTAATATTTGTAGCCCAAACTTCTTGTTTGGAAATAGCTTTACCAAATCTCAGCCTGAGTACTTCACATGGACATATTCATTCTTGTCCAACCAGACTGAACTGATGTGTTTTTCATCTTTCATTCTGTAAACATCATTTGTCAGCAGACAGAGCAGGTGCAGGGGAGCTGCAGGGAGGGTGTCACCTCCAGATGGAAGAGAGGTGGGAAGCTGCCTCCACCCCTGAGGGTCGTGGAGTCCACGTGCAGGCAAGGGAGGATCCAGCCAGGCAGTGTGTCTGGGGTGGGACAGGAGGGGGCAATTTGGGTCTTCTTCCTGGGTCCCCCACAGCTCCCCAGGTGGACTCCTGAGGTTCCCACCAAAGTGGCTGTGCAGCTGTGCCCACTTCTCTTGGGACACCCGCGTGGGTAGTGTCCATGTGACAAGCTGGCTTCTGAGGGCACCCAGTAGAGGGACGACATGGAGAGATAGAGACAGAGACAGAGACTGAGAGAGACAGGGCCTGACCTGTGTGCCACAGCCCAGCCTCTGCAGCCCGGGTCTTGGTCACTGCACCGAGGGGCTCTGGGCTGGATCACTGTGGAGTAGGGTGGCCGCCCGTGCTGACCAGGGACATTGCGTTGCATCTCAGGTGGCTGCTGAGGCTGCTGCACAGAGAATCACCTTGGGCTGTTGGAGGTCCAGGGGCCTGTTGGAGCAAAGAGAGCAGACCCATTTTCAGGCCGTCCATCTTCAGTCTGCCCACCCAGCATCTAGAAGCTTCTCTTGGGAGGGCAGGGCTAGCAAGAGAACCAGAGGGATGTATGCCACTGAAGGCAGCTGAGCTCAAAACACTGAGCTGGACTTTGCCGGGGTCACCTATCAATGTATCCAAACCACAGAAATGCCCTTATGGAAGCAACAGGCATGTATTGTTTTGCACAATTCTGTATGTGGCAAGTGGGGCTCCCACTCATATCTCTGGGCCCCAGCAGGCCTGAGTGGGGTACCAGGGGCTCTGCACATATTGGGATATCCCCAGGATCTCCTCACAAGGGGTCTCGAATTCCAGTTTCCCCACACAACAGGGGTTCAGGGGGGTTCCCCTGGGCCACCTCCCATCTGAGGAGGCCAGTGTAAAGACCGGCACAAGTGACACACCTCCTGAGGCAGAATCAGCAGCACATCTGGTCCACCACAGGTGGATGTCCGGGATGGACAGGATGAGGGTGTCTGCTCCTTCCTGTCACCCCAGTTTAGCACACAGAGGCTCACAGGTGGCTTCAGTCCTAAGAGGTGCAAGTCCTGCCCCTTTTGTTGACCCACATCTGCCTAGCAACCTGGAGTCCCTGGAGGGCAGGCAGTGGCACCAATGGTTTGGGACACCTTAGGTATCGAAGTGAGCACTGGAGACACATTCTCATGGACCTGATGTTTGGACTTTGCACCTGTGCCCCTAAAATCTCCACACAGGTTGGTTGTTTTATTTTACTTTTAAAACTTAGAACATTTTAGTGAGAACTGCATCTATTAAGGATGTTTGGCACAGTGATTTGAGGCACACGTACCAGTGACATGATAGCTGGAGCCAAGCTCTGGACCCGCCTTCTCCCCACTCAGTTACCATCTGTGTGTGGTCACAGCATCTGAAGTCACACACACTCAGTACAGGGCTATCAGCTGGTCACCATGCTGGGCGCCAGGTCTCCAGGCTTCCTCCTGCGTCACTGCCACAGTGTGTCCCACAATCAACGTGTCCCTACCCCAGGTCATTCTGTGCTTGGCTTCTATCTTTTCTTCAGATTCCGCATGTAAGTGAGACCACACATCCTTTTCTCGTGTGTCTGGCTTATTTCACTCAGCATAATGTCCTCCAGATCTGCCCATTCTTTTTTACAGCTGAGCAATATTCTTTTGTATAAGCATCACTCATTGGATGGACACTTAACCTGTTTCCGTGACTTGGCCATTACAAAAAATGCTGCTATGAATGTGAGGGTGCAGAGGTCTCTTCCAGACAGTGATTTCCTTTCCTTTGGGTAAATACCCAGGAGTGGAATTATGGACCATTGGGTGGTTCTACTTTTAACTTTTTGAGGAAACTCCATACTGTTCTCCAAGGTAGCTGTACTAGTTTGCATTCCCACCAAGAGTGCATGAGGGAAAAAAAAAAAAAAAAGAGTGCATGAGTGTTCCTTTTTCTCCACATCCCAACCAATACTTGTTATTTTAAAATAATGAAGATTTAAAAAGTGCCCTCATTTCCAGCAAAGAGCCAGGATGCACCCAGGGAAATGGATAGTCTTTTGGCCTGGGAGGTAATAACCAGAATGTTTTGAGATTCATTGAGTGTGGTGAGCCTCTCTTGGCCACCCAATTTCCCCTAAGCTGAACTGCTGGCTTGTAAGAATACTCAGCATGAAGTTAGGGACAGGGGACAGAAAGGCAGAGGGAAAGGGATGAGAAACACAGAGACAAGGAAGATTCTAGAGAGCAGGTGCTGTACCAGGCAGGGACAGCCAGTCTGTAATTGGATCCCTGCCGCCTGGGCTGCTCCAAGCAGGTGGGTCCAACAGATACTGGCACAATCCATCAGGTGTGAGTGGTGCCTTCCTAGCTCCTGTGAGTGTTTATGGGCAATGGGGGCCATTAGACACGTTGGTGTGTCTCAAGAGGACCCATTTCAGGCCATGAAACTGCAGACGCTGTGATTGTTAGTAATGATTCATGCCAACAGCCCTTTTACGTCCATGGGTGTTTCCTCTGACCATACTCACAGTAGCAATTGTGTGAACATCAGGTCTGACAGTCCTGAGCATCTAAGGGGATGTGGCCTCTTCCAAAGTTTCACTTGCTCTTCCATTTCCCTGCTTGTTTCATAGCTACCCAGAGAAGGCAGGACAGGAGCAGAGTAGGGACACCACTGAGGGCAGAGCAGTGCCAGCCTGGAGACCCCACACCTGCCTACAGCCATGTGGAAGAATCATCTTGTCACCCATGCAGACCATTCCTCTAGGGACAACATTACGGGACAAGTCAGAAGTTCCACTCATGGTCTCTTCCTGGAGATAAACCTCCAGCAACGTGAACCTGAATCCAGAAAGATGTGGAGAGAAACTCTCCTCTTCATGTTCCAACTTGGATGAGAGCTTCCCCAGACTCCAGTCATGTTGTGAAGCCTGTCAGGGCATCAGGGCCTTGGTTGCACCTGCTGCAAGCCTGGGCACACTTCCTCCCTCGGAGGGGGGTGCCCTGGGATTTTCCTGCAGATGTACCGGGTCTCCTCAGGAGCACTTGGCCTTGTCTCTTTCCTCCAACTGCTGCGTCCTATAACCAGGGCATGGGATACGAGAGCACCAGCTCCAGGGGCCCCAAACAGACTGGGTATGGCCACTCGATGATGACAGAATCCAGAGGCAGAGAGAAGAGTGGGAGTGACACAAGAATGTAATTCATTTCAGTGATGATGACACCAGGAAGATAGTGAACCAACGTCTCAGGGACTATTACCCAAGAGCTGAAAACACATCCAGGTTTATCTAAGGGAAATTGAAACAGAGGCCCCAGGGTATGTGCAGGAGGGAGTGAAGGTGGGTGGGTGCATGCAGAGGGGCCCATGGGTACATGCAGGGAGCAAGGGTGCAGGTGGGTGCATGAACCGGTAGGTGGTGCATGTAGGGGGACCATCTGGGCATGTACAGGGAGGCTGTGGGTGCATGCAGGGGGGCAAGGGGGCAGGTTGGTTCCAGAGGGGTGTAAGTAGGTGCATACAGGGGGGCAGGTGGGGGCATGCATAGGGGCAAGGGAGTGAGTTGGTGCATTCAGGGGGCCAGGGAAACAGGTTGGCACATGTAGAGGGGCAGGTGGGTGTGTGCAGGAGGAGGGTGGGTGAGTGGGTGTATGGGGGATGATGGTGCATGTAGGGTAACAACAGGAAGAGTGGGTGCGTGCAGATGGGCATGTGTCTGTGTGCAGGTGGAGTAAAGGCATGTTGAGTGCATGCAGGGGGCAGGGAAGTGGGTGGGTTCCTACAGAAAGAGTGAAGGTGGGTGGGTGTGTGCTGGGGTACAGATGCATCCATGGCAGGAAGCAGGTGGGTATGGGCAGGGGGCAGGTTGGTGCGTGCAGGAGAGCCATATAGGTACACACAGGGGAACAGGTGGGTGTGTGCATGGGGGACGAGGGTGGGTGCAGGTGGGCACTGGGTATGTGCAGGGGGCCAGGGAGGTTGGTGGGTGCATGTAAGGGGACACTGAGGTTAGGCCCCTCATTGTCGTGGGGTCAGTCCCGGGCAGGGTCTTGCCAGCTCAGGGCAGTCCTTGCTGGTTAAGGGTGTAGTGTTAGTTCCAGCAAGGGATGCTTTGCCTTTGGGGTCTCTTGCTGGAGTTCAGGGGTGGCTGGAACAATTAGTCAATTAGAGACTACAGACCCCGGTCAGAGTGGAGGCAGTAAAATCCTTTCTGTTCTTGGCATCTTTACTCTACTTGACACTCTACTCACCACGATGCCCCTTTGGGAAGGCAGTGTGGTACTTTGTGTACCTGAATTGTGCAGATTCATGCCCGTGACAGAGCTTGTGTTGGGTCATCCCTGCAAACACATGCACAGATCTTCAATGAACGTGCTCAGCTGCTGTGAGCAACAGAGAAATCACGGCGACTGTCTCTGTGTGGTTCACAGGGACCAGTCCATTGGTGTGGCACCACCTCCCAGAGGCACAGGTGCCTTTCAAAGAGAAGGGTGTAAGTGTGCTCAACATAGGAAGACACTGGCGTCAGTGATCCTGCCATAAACAACATTACAGTGAATTGAGCGGCTTGAAACAAGGCACGTTTAACATCTCATGGTGTCTGAGGTCAAGGGTCCAGATAAGGCTTAGCCAGGCCCCGTGAGGTGAAAATGTGGGCTGGGGTATGGTCCTGTCTGAACTCCCCACCCCAAGGCAAGACCTGCTTCCTTATTCAGGCCTGTTCCACCTTCAAGTTCTGAGTAAAGAACAGATTTGGGGCCCATGACCTGCATAGAATAATTCAGTGAGGAACTCAGAAGCTTACCATATTTTCAGGGCTGGAATGGTGCTGCAGACGTGGATCTTGAGGCCAAACCTAACCCTGGCCCACAAATCATCAGGCCTCTGAACTTAAAGGGCCCAGCTATGAGGTCCGAAATAAGAAAAGATTTAGGGTGAGGACTGGCACAGAACATTTCAGCGAGGAACACAGAATTTTGCCATGATATTTCCAAGGCTGGGATAGAGCTGCAGGAGGGCATCCTAAGCCCAAACCTAACCTGGACCACCCCATCATCTGGCTCCTGAACCCAACCCCTAACCCTCACCCACACCCTAACATACACCTTCAACACAGCCCTCCAGAAAGATCACCACAGTGCTGGTGGTTTGGCCTCTGACACCTCCAGGGACTTAACCATAACACTAGCCTTGGCTCTGGCCATCAGGGGCCCCACATCGAAGGTCTGAGAAAAGAATGGATTTGTGGCCCATAAGTGGTATAGCCTTCTTCAGCAAAGATCCCAGGAGTTCGCCATAACATTTCCAGGGTCAGAATGGAGCTGCACAAAACCTAAGCCTGGAACACACCATCACCAATTCCCTGAACCCAAACCCTAAGCCAGTCCCACACTCTAACAAGTGCCCTCAACTCAGTTCTCTGTGGAGATCACTGAACTGGTGTCAGTTCAGCCCCTGACATTTCCCCAGACCTAACCCTAACTCTAGCCAAGGCTCTTTCCCTAAGGAGGCCCACTTCCTCGATCTGAGAAAAGAACAGACTGGTGGCCTATGACCAGCACAGGATTATTCAGCAAGGAACCCAGAAAATCACTATGACATTGCCACAGCAGGGATAGAGCTGCACAAGCGGATCTTGAGCCCAAACCTCAACCTGGCCCGCCACATCGTCTGCCTCTCCAACCCAAACCCTAACCCTAACCTGACCGTAACACATGTCCTCAACTCAGCACTCGAGGGAGATCACTGCAATGCTGGTGGTCCAGTCCATGATGCCTCCTGGGACCTAATCCTAACCCTAGCCTGGCTTGCCCCTAAGGGGGTTCCACCTCCCAGGTCTGAGGAAAGAACAGATTTGGGGACCATGAGCTATACAGTTATTCAGCAAGAAACTCAGACATTCACAATGATATTTTCAGGGCTGGGACGCTGCTACAGAAGAGGATCCTGAGGTCAAACCTAACCCTGGCCCACACAATCATCCAGTCCACGAACTCAAACCCTAAGCCTGACTTGCATCTAACGCATGCCCTCAACTCAGCAATCCAGGGAGATCACTGTCCTATGGTGGTTTGGTCCCTGCCTCCTCCTTGACCCTAATCCTAACCCTAGCCATGGCTCTTGCTCTAAAGGGGGCCCAGATTTGAAGTCTGAGATAAGAACAGACTTGGGGCCAGAACCAGTGCAGAACATTTCAGCAAGGAACCCAGAATTTGGCCATGACATTTTCAAGGCTGAGATGGAGCTACAGCAAGGGATCTTGAGCCCAAAACTAAGCCTGGAACAACCCATGGTCTGGCTCCTAAACCCAACCCCGAAGCCTGACTCAAACCCTAACACATGCCCTCAACTCAAACCTCAAGGGAAATCACTACAGTGCTGGTGTTTCGGCCCCTGACAACTCCTGGGAATTTATACTCAACTTAGTCAAGCCTCTTTCCCTAAGGTGGCCCACATCCTAGCTCTGAGGAAAAAATGGAATATGGGGTCCATGACTGGCTAAGGATTATTCACCAAAAAACAAAATCGCAATGACATTCTCACAGCACAGATACCGCAGCACAAGGGGATCCAGAATAAACTTAAGCCTGGAACACAAAATCAGCAGTTCTCTTAACCCAAACCCTAAGCCAATCATGCACCCTAACAGGTGGACTCAACTCAGCCCTCCACGGAGATCACTGCACTGGTGTTGGTTTAGCCCCTGTTACGTTCTGGGACCTAAACTTAACCCTAATCCTAACTCTAAACCTAGCCCTAACACTAAATCCTAACCCTACCCCTAAACCTTACACTAACCCCTAAACCCTAGCCCCTAACCCCTAATTGCTATCCTTAACCCTAACGGTAATCAGGGTTGGCCAGGGGCACACCACAAAATCTTGGACAAGCCCAGAACTTACCATCTGGCCACTTTGCAGGCATGGTCGTCCTTCCTTTACTGAGCTTTAAAGAGAATTAGAAATGACAAAGGCTTTGAAGAATGTCTGTAAAAGGGGCATGTCACCTGCCCAGGGACCTGTTTTCACCAAAGACCTCTCAAGGGCATCCACCCAGGTCTCTCACAAGGGGATATGGGGCTTCTTGCACTCCTTGACAGAATCAAGCAAAAAAAAAAAAAAAAAACTCCTTAGAAGTGGCACTGTAATTTTTAAAGGCAAGCTGTAAGGATTTTCTTACTTCAAGGCTGTGGCTGTTTTTGTATTCTGTAAAAATCTCTATTCAGAATCAGGACTGACACTTTCTGACTTTGATTTTAAAATAGTGGTGTCACAGGGTGCCTGGATGGCTCAGTTGGTTGAGCATCCAACTTTGGCTTAGGTCATGATCTCTTGGTCTGTGACTTTGAGCCCTGCGTCAGGCTCTGTGCTGCCAGCTCAGAGCCTGGAGCCTGCTTCGGATTCTGTGTCTCCCTCTCTCTCTGCCCCTCCCCTGCTCATGCTCTGTCTCTCTCTCTCTCTGTCAAAAATAAATAAATATTTAAAAAGGAGACTTATAGGATCTTGGAGGTCAGGATAATGTTAAGTCAATGTTGCCTTTTGCCCTTAGCAAAGCATTAACATCGAGGCAGTTGAGTTCCTAGATGAGGGTCACTTTGCCTGTCTCAAGAACTTGTCAATGGGCTGTAAGCTGTAAGGAAATTTAATTTTTTCCTTTTGCCTTTGACCCCCACATCAGTTACACAGGCAGTGAGGATAGTGTGTTGAAAATGGTGTCTCTGGTCTGCCCCAAATTTGAGACACTTCCAGTCATAGTCTTGCTCATCCATAGTACCAGGCAGGCACTACCGGAATGGGGTTTTTCCAGCACTAACAAACAACAAAGGTTGAAATGATAAAGGCAAGTCCCCTTTATGTGCTGTGAACCTCTTATCACAAACTCCCCTGAGAACTGGTATAGCCAGACAAAGTGCTGCTGCTTGTAACTGCTTATCTTAGAACCTTAGTCTACTTAGTCTATTTGACAGGACACCAAGTAGAACCCAGGTAGGTGTAGCCTCTAAATAGCAGAGACCAGAGGGAGTATTCTCATTGGTCATAAAACCAAGCTCTTAGGACACAGAACAAGATGAAAGAAAACACATCTCTTTTCACATAGGGGACCCACAGCAAAGTTTATCTAAATAGGTTGATGACAACTCTGAACTTGCCATTCTGTGAGGCTGGCTTGAACATCAGGTATCTAGATTCCACATACCTGTGTCCCTCCTCCCCACCCCCATGTGTATTTATGACAAATACACAAAAGCACAATGGTAACCATGTTTGGGAGGAAATGGATGAGTCAAACCAAGAGTACTCTGCCAAACTTTACGGAGTCACTAAGCCCAAGGAACTATTTCCACAAATATTTCTCTTGCTGATCTAAATTTAGTAAGTGAGAGAAAAGAGACTCTCATGACTCTTGCTTCCATTAGATCCACAGGCTGACATCATAAGGATTATAACCTTCTGGATGTTTGTCAGAGGTCCCAGAATCTCTCAGCTGCAGGGGTGCCCAGCCAGTTAAAGTTTATCTTGCTGATTATGCCAACAGTGGTATAGGAAATGTTTCCTTTACCATTCAAGGTTCTTCTATCTGATCTAAAAATCAAATTGACATGAGACAAATTAACAGGAGGGGAAAAAAGCCCAAATTAAAGACAGATTTAATGTTTATTAATATTTTTTGAGATAGCACGCAAGTGGGAGGGCCAGAGAGAGACATACACAAAATCTGAAGCAGGCTCCAGGCTCTGAGCTGTCAGCACAAAGCTGATGAGGGGCTCAAACCCACTACCTGAGCCAAAGTTGGATGCTCCACCGACTGAGTCACCCAGGTGCCCCATATTCTAGATGCCATATAGAAAAATTCATGATTCAGGGGAAGGAGTCAAAATAGCAATATTAACAAGAGTTTGGATGAAGTTGATTCTGCAGCACGAAGAGGTGAAATGGGGGAGAGGGAAGCCATGGAGGGTGGGGAGCTGTATTTGCAAAGAGAGGACAGAGAAATGAGGTAGAGTACAGGAAAAGTACTTTTGCCCCCCCAAAAGTAGCTGGAGAGAAAGACAGTGGAAACACCACAAGTGACTGAACAAGAAAGGGAAAAAGGAGGAGAGGATTTCAATACCATTAGGACTCTAAACAGCCGAGAGCAGCATCAGAAATTCTGCAGCATCTGGCGGTGCTCAGGTGGGAAGGGTGAATCCTCAGGAGCAGACAGCAAGGTCTGAGGGGTCTCTGAGCCACACAGGAGAAGCAGTTCCCCTGCTAGGAGGGCATTTAGTAAAGGCCATCTGGCCTCCCCACAGGCAAAGGTCCCAACAGACCCCGGAGAATATGATTGCTGGTACTGGAACATGCCAGCCTGTGGTGAAACCTGGCACTGGTTGTATGTTGTGATTTACCATATTCCCTGAACTGCTGCCACTATGCAATCGCACAAACTTATTCTGGGGCAAGCTGACACCCAGCCACAATCTCTGAGCCTCTTCAGTGGTGTGATTGCAGGAATGTTCCTGGGGGCAAGCCAGCACCCAGCCATTGACTGGTGAGACCTTCCCCCAGAGGACTGGAGTGGGTCCAAGCTACAGGGCCCTCAAAAGTGATGGGTTTGGAAATACAGCACCATCTGAGATAAAATTCAGGAGGGAGGTGCCGCCCACAGGCTGATGGCTTGGATGTGGACAGTATAGAAGTAGGGAGTAGATGGAAGCCAGAGACAAAGGAAGGGTGCTTGATTGCTGGTTGGTGAGCACGTAGAGAACCCAAGCCAGAGACTGGGAAGCTGGGTGACACCATTTTCACCTCTCCTGCAAAGGCGCACAGGCGCACACATGTGCTGGGTCGCCACACTAATCCACCCCGTGAGCTAAGCAGCACCACCTAGAGGAGAATGGAGCCATTACACCAAGCTCCATCCAACTGCACCAACCAAGCTGTAGAGGACCACTACACATCTCTCCACCTGCTTAGTGTACAGACTATTAAGTGCTTCATACTTTGACTTCTGGGGAAAACTGGATGTAATTTCATTTGGATTTCATTCTGTTCACTAGTCCATCTATGCATTGTCTTTTTTTTTTTTCTTTTCTTATTCTTGGATACAGAAAGATAAAATTTTATTTTTTATTTTTTGTCTTTATATATACATAAATTTTAAAAATTTTACTATATGTTTTTATTTTTCATAAATTTATTTTTTCTATTTTACCTTCTTCAATTCATTTTATTCTATTTTATTGTATACATTTTAAAAAATTAAATGGTTTCTTTTTTTTCTTTTCTTTTCTTTCCCTTTTCTTCTCTATTCAGTCAAGCTTCTTTCAACAACCAGACCAAAATATACCTAGGATCTAGCTCCCTTTATTTGATTTTTTTGTTGTCCTTAATCTTTTTAATCCTTAAATTTTATTTTATTAGTTCTTTTTCTTCCTCCAAAATGACAAAATGAAGGAATTCACCTCAAAAGAAAGAACAGGAAGAAATGATAGCCAGGGACTCAATCAACACAGATATAAGCAAGATGTCTGAAGTAGAATTTAGAATCATGATAATAAGAATACTATCTGGGGTTGAAAAAAAAGCATAGAATCCCTTTCTGCGGAGATAAAAGAGGTAAAATCTAGGCAGAATGAAATTTAAAATGTTGTAATTGAGATGTAATCTCGAATGGATGCCATGGCGGCAAGGATGGATGAAGTAGCACAGCAAATCAGTGATATAGAAAACAGAATTATGGAAAATAATGAAGCAGAAAAAGAGAGGGAAACTAAAGCAAAAGAACGTGATACAAGAAATAGAGAAATCAGTGACTCATTAAAAAGGAATAACATCACAGGGCACCTGGGTGGCTCAGTCGGTTGAGTGTCCGACTTCGGCTCAGGTCATGATCTCGCAGTCCGTGAGTTCGAGCCCTGCATCGGGCTCTGTGCTGACAGCTCAGAGCCTGGAGCCTGTTTCAGATTCTGTGTCTCCCTCTCTCCCCATCCCCAACTCATGCTCTGTCTCTAAATAAGTAAATAAATAAATAAACATTAAAAAAATATTTAAAAAAAAAGGAATAACATCTGAATCATAGGAGTTCCAGAAAATGAAGAGATAGAAAAAAAGGTAGAAGGTTTATGTGAGCAAATCATAGAGGAAAACTTTCCTAACCTGGGGAAAGACACAGACACAGAAATCCAAGAAGCACAGAGAACTCCCTTTAGATTCAACAAAAACCAACGATCAACAAGGCATATCATAGTCAAATTCACAAAATACACAGACAACGAAAGAATTATGAAAGTAGCAAGGGAAAAAAGTCCTTAACCTATAAGGGAAGACAGATCAGGTTTGCAGAAGACCTATCCACAGAAACTTGGCAGGCCAGAAAGGCCTGGCAGGATATATTCAACGTGCTGAATCAGAAAATACGTAGCCAAGAATTGTTTATCCAGCAAGGCTGTCATTCAAAATGGGAGAGAGAGAGTTTCCCAGACAAACAAAAACTAAAGGAGTTCTTCACCACCAAACCAGACCTGCAAGAAATTTTAAGGGAAACTCTCTAAGGGGAAAAAAAAACAAAAAAGACAAAAAGCAGCAAAGACTAGAAAGGACCAGAGAACACCACCAGAAACTCCAACTCTACAGGCAACACAATGACAACAAATTCATATCTTTCAGTACTCACTCTAAATGTCAGTGGACTAAATGCTCCAATCAAAAGACATAGGTTAACAGAATGGATAAGAAAATGAAATTGATCTATATACTGTTTACAAGAGACCCATTTTAGACCTAAAGACACCTTCAGATCGAAAGTAAGGGGATGGAGAACCATCTATCATGTTAATGGTCGCCAAAAGAAACCAGAGTAGCCATACTTATATCAGACAATCTAGCTTTTAAAATAAAGACTGTAGGGGTGCCTGGGTGGCTCAGTTGTTTGAGTGACCGACTTCGGCTCAGGTCATGATCTCACAGTTTGTGAGTTCGAGCCCCGCGTCGGGCTCTGTGCTGCCAGCTCAGAGCCTGGAGCCTGCTTCTGATTCTGTGTCTCCCTCTCTCTCTGACCCTCCCCCACTCATGCTCTCTCTCTGCCTCATAAATAAATAAACATTAAAAAAATAAAAATAAAAAATAAAGACTGTAACAAGAGATGAAGAAGGGCATTATATCATAAGTAAGGGGTCTATTCACCAAGAAGATCTAACAACTGTGAACATTTATGCCCCAGTGTGGAACACCCAAATATATAAATCAATTAATCACAAACATAAAGAAACTCCTTGATAATAATACCATAATAGTAGGGGACTTCAACACCCCACGTACAACAATGGACAGATCATCTAAACAGAAAATAAGGAAACAGAGGCTTTGAGTGACACACTGGACCAGATGGACTTAACAGATATATTCAGAACATTTCATCTTAAAGCAGTGGAATACACATTCTTCTCAAGAGCACGTGGAACATTTTCCAGTCTAGATCACATACTGAGACACAAATCAGCCCTCAACAAGTTAAAAAATATAGAGATCATACTGTGCATGTTTTCAGACCACAACACTATGAAACTTGAAATCACCCACAAGAAAAAATTTGGAAAGACAATGATACTTGGAGATTAAAGAACATCCTACTAAAGAATGAATGGGTTAACCAAGAAATTAAAAAGTAAATTAAAAAGTACATGGAAGCCAATTAAAATGGAAAAACGACAGCCCAAAACCTCTGGGATGTAGCAAAGATGGTCATGAAGGAAGTATACAGCAATTCAGGCCTTCCTAAAGAAGAAGGCAAGGTCTCAGATACACAACCTAACCGTATACCTTCAAGACCTGGAAAAAGAACAGCAAATAAAACCTCAAACCAGAAAAAGACAGTAAATAATAAAGATTAGAGCATAAATCAATGCTATAGCAGTAAAAAAAAAAAAAAAAACCAGTAGAACAGATCAATGAAACCAGGAGCTGGTTCTTTAAAAGAATTAACAAAATTGATAAACCCCTAGCCAGTTTGGTTTAATTTCTCATTTGCCTTTGTGTCCCATATTACCATGGCAAACACTTAAACCCCTTTACATCTTAATGAGGGTGATTTTAGGGCTCCAGGAAACAGAGTCTGTAGGTTTCTGGAGATTAGGCTATGGATAGGCATTTTTCTTGAAGTTTACTAAGTTATCAATAAACTGAAGGAGATTCCTGTTCTGCATGACTGTGATCTCTATCAGTCAATCATTTGCTTTCTTTCCTTTCCTTTGTTCTTGGGCAGGCAGGAGTGTCTGAGGAATATCACACATATCCCACCCGGTGGGGAGAGGTGCTGTTTGCTTGTACTTTGTCCTCAGCTTGCCCCACTCTCCCTCATCACTCTAAAATTCAATAGCCTTGGGCATCATTGCTGCCTTGCAAGGAGGCACCTGAGCCATTATCCAAACAGAATGTTGTGTGTTCATACCTGATGAGGATGCTAACATATTATGTTTCTTAAATGAGGACACAAGGGAATGTCCTGTGTGATTCTATCCTAGTATAATATTCAGTGGTTGGGATCATGGGCCTCTTGGTGGAAAAAGTTGTTTCTCATTTCTGGAATCTCTGCCTTAAACTGTGCTTTCTCTTGCATGTGCCTATATTATTGTTGTGGCATCTGCCTCCAACACAGGCAGAGAGGTGCCACAGGAGCCATCTCCTTGCTACTGAAACCCTGTCCTGAACAGTCAGGGCACACTGCAGAAGAGAGATTCACATGAGATTGTAAAAGCCAGTCATGAGGGTTGGCATGTAAGAAAAGGTCTTCAAGATGACATGACCACCACTTGCTGTGACATGGACTCAGGCAATCAGAGGCTCCTTATCCCCTCCCCTGTCCTTGGAAACTGGGTCTGCTTTTCTTCCTTGCTCCCAGAGGCTGTCTTGAGATAGTGATATGGTGTTGAGACTATCTGGATGGTATATGTAACTGAACTCCTTTATGGCCTCTATATAAACTTCTAAAAGGTGGCAGGCAGGTATGGAGATCTATTCTTTTTGCTTCTGCCCAATACAAGCCACATATGCAAGTTCCCATGCTTCTTAAACCTGCCACCTACCAATCTGGGGTGGCCTGCCTCTTTCTTTGGTCTCTCCCTGTCATCCAAACAAGGGCTGGTTCAGACTACATCTGGGAAGCTCCCAAGGAGCTTGCAATCCAACAGTCACAGATTAGGTCATGACCTACAGATAGATGGACACTATTTCCAGACTTTAACAGAAAATGCACACTTTGTAATAGGCACAGAGGACACATAAGAAACTTAGCATATAAAATATATTATCCTTCGTGGTACATATCAGTATTCAATCTTACACCACACATTTCTACCCCAACAATATGGGCTTGTCTCTTAACAAAACATTTCATGATTTTATTGGGAGCTATAATCATAGCTTCTGACTTGAAGTTTAATAAATAGGACTTTCTAGACAGATATAGATACCCCAAATGTGCTAAGTTTTATCTAACTTCATTTATGCCCATCTTACACCCTATGCCAAAAACATATTTGAAATGAAACAATGTCAATAATACAGACATCATGGCAGCTGTGTTACCTTTGGGCATAGATGGATAGAATTAGCAATATATTATAAAATATAAGTGAATTTCACATGGAAGTAAACAAAGTGGTAGAAATTCAATGATGAGGGAGCATAAGGCAAGCTGACAAAAAGTTTGAGCTTTTGAGCTTTGTTCAGGGATTCATTTACTTGGGAATGCTTTGGTCATTTCAGGTCTTGCTTGTAGGATTTGTGAAGTGGTCCAGAGCAGTGCTAGTCCAGGGTTAATTAGTTTCCCGCTACTGAGGGAAGACCCTCCTGAGTGCTCCATCCCATGAATTATAGGGCTGTTTTAACTTCAGTCTACTGTTGGGAACAAGCCCCATTCCCAGCACCCTGTGAGCACTGATGGGGTTTTGGGGTGCTGAGGGGTTCAGAGCTGACAGCCAAGAAAGAATTCTTGAAGATGTCTTTGGTGCAAAAGGTGATTTTATTAAAGTATGGGGATAGGACCTATGGGTAGAAAGAGCTGTACTGGGGTCGTGATGGGTAACTGATCAGGTTGGGAGGGGGTTAGGGACAGTCTAAGTCTAAGGAATTTTGGAAGCAAGGTTTCCAGGACCTTGAGGGTCTATCTGTTGTTAGGAATACATCATTTATTACTGCTTAGTAAAACCTCAGTCATGAGACCCTTCAGGGGCCATATGCTCATTGTATAATTGCTAACATATACTTGGGGATTAAAGATAAAGGAGGTTTGCAAAAATGTTTGTATATTTAAGAAAACTCACAGAATCCTGGGGGAGTGGGGGGGGGGTTGTCAGGATAATGTTAAGCTATGATTCCCTTTTGCCCCTAGCAAAGTATCACCATCAAGGCAGCTGAGCACCTAGAAGAAGGTCACTCTGCCTGTTTCAAGGACTTGTCAATGGGCTATAGGCAGTAAGGGAATTTAAGTTCTCATTTGCCTTGGGTCCCACATCACCATGGCAAGCACTTAAGCCCCTTACATCTTGACTAGAGTGATTTTAGGGCCCCAGAAAACGGAGTCTATAGGTTTCTGGAGATTAGGCTATGGATAAGATTGCCTTTTTCTTGCAGGTTAATAAGTTATCCATAAACTGAAGGAGACTCCTGTCCTGCATGACTGTGATCTCTATCAGTCAACTATTTGCTTTCTTTCCTTTTCTTTGTTCTTGGGCAGCCAGGAGTGTCCGAGGAATACCACACACCTGGTGGAGGAGGGGTGTGCTGTTAGCTTGTGCTTGGCCCTCAGCTTGCCTTATGCTCCCTTATCAGTGCCAGGCACTTGTTCCCTCGAATCATTTCATGTGATTTCCCACTGACTTTGGGTAGTTTCCTCACATGGAGGTGCTGGCCAGTGCTGTGTTGTCTGCCAGAGGGGTCCCCAAGACAGATCTTCCTGACTGACTTTCTGTGGCTCTAAGCCTAAGGTCTAAGCCTAAAAAGTAATCTCTGGGTCTTTCCATAAAAAAAAGCTTACTGGTTTGGAGATGGAGTCAACATGACAGAGAATTAGGGAGACCCAAAGTTTCCTCATCCCTCAAACACAGAAGGATTGAGGCAGTAAGACTTGGAATTCCAAGAATCTGGGCTACAGAGTGACAGAAACATCTCCAGGGGCCCACAGGGACAACTTGGTGGCCCACAGGTGCATGATTACACACTGGAAGAGATAAAATGGGTGGCGTAGGCACAGAGGGGAGGGATCCCCTTCTGTGGAGAGACAAAAGGAAGAAAGAGACAGCCTATGGAAGTGTAGGATTGAATTTGGACAAGAGAAATACCACAGACTGGGGAATGGAAAAAAATGGAGAAAGAACCAATTTCTATCTCATTCTAGGGTTGTGGGGCTTTCTTAGGACTGAGGTCTGCCACCCTGCGCACATGCCTGGGGAGAAGGGGAGCCAGCCCAGGCTCAGTAGCCAGTTCAGAGGCACAGTTGGAGAGAGCAATCCTCTCCCTTGAGTGCTGTAGGAAGAAGGCATATAGCCTCCAAGGACAAAAGACCCTACAGATTCCCGCCAGCCAGAGGCCCTTTGTCGGCTGGCTGGGTGGAATAGCTCTACCCTGGAACTAGGGTGCATGGAGCAGGATCCTTTAAGATATTGGTGTTTGAATCCCAGAAGAGCACCTGAGAGGCACATGAGACTGTGGAGAGGAACAAACCGGTGCACTTGCACCCACGAGGCACTGTGAGGATGGCCTGAACAGAGTGGTTTGGAACACTCTGTCTGGGGGGAAGAGACTGGGGTATAGCCTCTTCTTTCCCATCACCAACAAGGTGGGGCTTCGGGGAATGGACAGCGGGCCCAGAGTGGAGGCAGGAACTGCCTACACCAAAACACATCCCTCCACACCTGGTAACTGCATATCTACTGGAGCAAAACTGACACTGACCAGACTGACAGTCTCTTCCCCAGACCAGCACAGCCACCATTTCCAAGGCACCATCAGATATGGGTCCAGCAGTTTTGCATTTTCTGATTTGATTCTTGGTCAACTCTTATATACATATATATATACATATACATTTTTTTCCTTCTTCCTTTTCTTCTGCTTATTTCTTCCCTTCTCTATTCTGGTTATTCTGGTTGTTGGTTTGTTTCAGCAGACATTTTTAATCTATTCTTTTCACACCTCTTCTGTATCTCCTACTTCTTTATTTCCCTCTCCCTCTCTCTTGATTAACCCATATAGTTTCTCTGATTCTCTGGCTGGTCAATTTTTTTCTTTTCTTTTCTCCCACCCCTGTCATTTCTCTCTTTCTATGAGATAAAGCTTATTCCACCATCCCCACTTTTTAAAATTTTTCCAGGGTTACTTACTTCAATGAACAAATCAAAGCACACCTGGTGGAAGGCCCAAACCACTACTACAAGTAGGGAGATAAAGCAACCAGAGTCAAAACAAAAGAGAGCACACAACACATTCCAAAAACACCTCCTGAAGAACCAGGCCCTGGACAGTGTATGATCCTTTTTTAATATAATGGTGCTCACAGGTACAAGACACATAAGATATTAAAACACATAAGGGACAGAAAACTAGCCAAAATGATGAAATGGAAGAATTCTCAAAAGAAGTCCCAGGAAGAAATGAAAGCTAGGATTGCTCAAAACAGATATAAACAATATATATATGAGCAAAAGTTTAGAATTTTAGTCATAAAATTAATAGCTGGGCTTGAAAAAAAGCACAGGAGACAGCAGAGACTCTATTGCTGTAGAGATCAAGGAACTAAGAAATACTTATGACAAATTAAGAAATGCTGTAAATGAGGTACGAAATAAACTAGATGTGGGGACATCAAGGATAGAGGAAGCAGAGGAGAGAATAAGTGAGATAGAAGATAAAATTATGAAAAATGATGAAGCCAAGAAAAAGGGAGATAAGAAAATACTAGACCATGAGGGGAGAATTAGAGAACTAAATGGCTCAATGAAATGTAATAATATCCATATCATAGGAGTTCCAGAAGAAGAGAGAAAGGGGCAGAAGGTTTACTTGAACAAATTATAGCTGAGAACTCCCCTAATGTGGGGAGAGAGGCAGACATCCAAATCCAGGAGGCACAGAGAACTCCCTTCAGATTCAACAAGAATAAGTCTTCTCCACAGCATATCATAGTAAAACTGGCAAAATACAAAGATAAAGAGAGAATTCTGAAAGCAGCTAGGACAAACAGGCCTTAACCTAAAAGGGTAGACACATAAGGGTAGTATCAGACCTGTCCACTGAAACTTGGCAGGCCGGAAGGCAGTGGCAAGAATTATTCAATGTGCTGAATAGGAAAAATATGCAGCTGAGAATCCTTTAGCTGTCAAAGCAGTCATTCAGAATAGGAGAGATAAAGGCTTTCCCAGACAAACAAAAGGTGAAGGAGTTCATGACCACTAAACCAGCCCTGCAAGAGATACTAAGGGGCACTCTGTGAGTGGAATGCTGCAAAGACTACAAAGGACCAGAGACATCACCACAAGCATGAAACCGACAGGTAACACAATGACACTAAATTCATTTCTTTCAATAATAACTCTGAATGTAAATGGACTAAAGCCTCCAATCAAAAGACATAGGGTAGCAGAATGGATTTAAAAAAAAAAAACAAAAAACAAAAAACAAGATCCATCTATATGTTGTCTACAAGAGATTCGTTTTAGACCTGAGGACACCTTCAGATTGAAAGTGAGGGGATGGAGAACCATCTATCATGCTACTGGAAGTCAAAAGAAAGCTGGAGTAGCCACACTTATATCAGACAAACTAGATTTTAAAGTAAAGGCTGTGACAAGAGATGAAGAAAGCCATTATATCATAATTACAGGGTCTATCCTTCAAGAAGAGCTAATAATTGTAAATGTTTATGGCCCCAACTTGAAAGAACCCAAATATATAAATCAATTAGTCACAAACATAAGCAATCTTATTGATAAGAATATGGCAATTGCAGGGGGCTTTAATAACCAATAAAGAAACAATGGCCTTGAATGATACACCAGACCAGATGGACTTGACACACATATTCAGAACTTTTCACCTAAAAGCAGCAGAATACACATTCTTCTCAAGTGCACATGGACCATTTTTCAAGATAGATTACATATGGAGTCACAAAACAGCCCTCAATAAATATAAAAGAATTGAGATCATACCATGCATATTTTCAGATCACAATGCTATGAAACTTGAAATCAACCACAAAGAAAAATTTGGAAAGCCTCTTAAAGAACATCCTACTCAAGAATGAATGGGTCAACCAGGCAATTAAAGAAAAAATTTAAAAATATACAGAAGCAAATGAAAATGAAAACACAACAGTCCAAACCTTTTGGGATGCACCAAAGACAGTCCTAAGGGGAAAAATACACTGCAATCCAGGCCCATCTCAAGAAACAAGAAAAATACAAAATACAAAATCTAACCACACACCTAAAGGAACCAGAATCAGAACAGCAAAGAAACCCTAAGGCCAGCAGAAGAAGAGAAATAATAAAGATTAGAGCAGAAATAAACAATATAGAAACAAAAAAAAAGGTAGAACAGACCAATGAACCTAAGACCTGGTTTTTTGAAAAAATAAACAAAATTGATAAACCCTAGCCAGACTTCTCAAAAAGAGAGAGAACCCAAGTAGATAAAATCAAAAAATTAAGGGAGAGATCACAACCAACACCACAGAAATACAATTATTAGAGAATACTGTGAAAAATTATATGACAACAAATTGGACAACCTGGAAGAAATGGACAAATTCCTAGACACCCACACACTACCACAACTCAAACAGGAAGAAATAGAAAATTTGAACAGACCCATAACCAGTGAAGACATTGAATCAGTGATCAAAAATCTCCTAACAAATAAGAGTCCTGGGCCAGGTGGCTTCCCAGAGGAATTCTACCAGACATTTAAAGCAGAGTTAGTACCATCCCTCTCAAGCTGTTCCAAAATAATAGAAATGAAAGGAAAGCTTCTGGACTCATTCTATGAAGCCCACATTACCTTGATTCCCAAACCAGACAGAGACCCCACTAAAAAGGAGAATTACAGGCCAATATCCCTGATGAATATGGATGCAAAAATTCTCAACAAGATACTAGCAAATCAAATTCAACGGTGTATTAAAAGAATTATTCACCATGATCAAGTGGGATTCATTCCTGGCTTCAGGGCTGTTTCAATATTCGTAAATCAGTCAATGTGATACATCACATTAACAGAAGAAAGGATAAGAATCATATGATCCTGTCAATAGATGCAGAAAAAACATGTGACAAAATACAGTATCCTTTCTTAATAAAAACCCTCAAGAAAGTCAGGATAGAAGGAACATACCTTAACATCATAAAAGCCATAATATGAAAAGCCCACAGCAAATATCATCCTCAATGGGGAAAAACTGAGAGCTTTCCCCCTGAGATCAGGGACACAACAGGGGGTTCTACTCTCACCACTGTTGTTTAACATAGTGTTGGAAGTCCTAGCCTCAGAAATCGGACAACAAAATGAAATAAAAGGCATCCAAACTGGCAAAAAAGAAGTCAAACTTTCACTTTTCTCAGATGACATGATACTGTACATGGAAACCTCAAAGGAGTCCACCAAAAAGATGCTAGAACTGATATATGAATTCAGCAAAGCCGCAGGATACAAAATCAATGTACAGAAATCAGTTGCATTTCTAAACACCAATAATGATGCAACAGAAAGAGAAATCAAGAAATTGATCCCATTGCACCAAGAACCATAAAATACCTAGGAATAAACCTAACCAAAGATGTAAAAGATCTGTATGCTGAAAACTATAGAAAGCTTATGAAAGAAATTTAAGAAGACACAAGGAAATGGAAAAACATTCCATGCATGGATAGGAAGAAAAAATATTGTTAAGATGTCAGTACTACCCAAAGCAATCTACACATTCAATGCAACCCCAATCAAAACTGCACCGTCATTCTTCTCAGAGCTAAAACAAACAATCCTAAATTTTATACAGAACCACAAAAGACCCTGAATAGTCAAAGTAATGTTGAAAAAGAAAAGCAAAGCAGGAAGCATCACAATCCCAGACTTTAGCCTCTAAATCATCAAGTAATCATCAAGACAGTATGATATTGGCACAAAAACAGGCACATAGACCAATGGAATAGAATAGAGAACACAGTGCTCGCTTCGGCAGCACATATACTAAAATTAGAATAGAGAACCCAGAATTGGACCAACGAATGTATAACCAACTAATCTTTGACAAAGCAGGGAAGAGTATCCAATGGAAAAAAGACTCTTTAGCAAATGGTGCTGGGAGAACTGGACAGCAACATGCAGAAGAATGAAATGGGACCACTTTCTTACACCATACACAAAAATAAACTCAAAATGGGTGAAAGACCTAAATATGAGACAGGAAGCCATCAAAAACCTAGAGGAGAAAGCAGGCAGCAAACTCTCTGACCTCAGCCGCAGCAACTTCTTACTCGACAAGTCTCCAAAGGCTAGGGAAACAAAAGCAAAAATGAACTATTGGGAGTTCGTTAAGATAAAAAGCTTTTGCACAGCAAAGGAAACAATCAGCAAAACTAAAAGGCAACCAATGGAATGAGAGAAGATATTTACAAATGACATATTGGATAAAGGGTTAATATCCAAAATCTATAAATAACTTACCAAATTCAACACCTGAAAAACAAATAACCCAGTGAAGAAATGGACAAAAGACATGAATAGACACTTTTCCAAAGAAGACATCCAGATGGCCAACAAACACATGAAAAGATGCTCAACATCACTCATCATCAGGGAAATCAAAATCAAAACCACACTAAGATACCACCTCACACCTGTCAGAATGACTAACATTAACAACTCAGGAAACAACAGATGTTGGCGAGGATGTGGAGAAATGGTAACCCTCTTGCACTATTGGTAGGAATGCAAACTGGTGCAGCTGCCCTGGAAAACAGTGTAGAGGCTCCTCAAAAAATTAAAAATATAATTACCCTACGACCCAGCAATAGCACTACTAAGAATTTATCCAAAGGATACAGGAATGCTGATTCATAGAGGCACATGTACCCCAGTGTTTATAGCAGCACTTTCAACAATAGCCAAATCATGGAAAGAGCCCAAATGTCCATCAACTGATGAATGGATAAAGAAGATGTGGTTTATATATACAATGGAATACTACTTGGCAATGAGAAAGATTGCAATGATGTGGATGGAACTGGAGGGTATTATGCTAAGTGAAATAAGTCAGTCGGAGAAAGACAGATATCATATGTTTACACTTGTATGTGGAACTTGAGAAACTTAACAGAAGACCATGGGGGAAGGGAAGGGGAAAAAATAATTTCAAACAGAGAGGGAGGCAAACCATAAGACTCTTAAACACAGAGAACAAACTGAGGGTTGATGGGGGCGGAGTGCAGGGGAAAGGGAAAAATGGGTAAAGTACATTGAGGAGGGCACTTGTTGGGATGAGCACTGGGTGTTGTATGTAAGGAATGAATCACGGGAATCTATTCCCGAAGCCAAGAGCACACTGTATATACTATATGTTAGCTAACTTGCAATAAATTATATATTTAATTAATTAATTAGTTAAAAATAGAGCTTAAGAAAATAATCCCATTTACAACTGTACCAAAAAAATGTCTAGGAACAAATTTAACTGAGGCAGTGAAAAATTTGTGCTCTACAACTATAAAACAATAATGAAATAAATTGAAGATGACACAAACAAATGGAAAGATAAACTAAGCTCATGGAATGGAAGATTTATTGTATTTAAAATGTTCACACTACACAAAGTAATCTACAGGTTCAATGCAATCTCCATCAAAACACCAATACCATCTTTCACAAAAGTAAAACAAATAATCCTAAAATTTGTATGGAACCACAAAGAATCCAAATAGCCAACAGTATGGAAGTTCCTCAAAAAGTTAAAAATATAACTACCCTATGATTCACCAATTGCACTACTAGGTATTTACCCAAAGGATACAAAAATACAAATTCAAAGGGGCACATGCACCCTGATGTTTACTGCAGCATTATCAACAAGAGCCAAATTAGGGAAAGAGCCCAAATGTTCACCAACTAATAAATGGATAAAGGGGTGCCTGGGTGGCTCAGTCGGTTAAGCGGCCGACTTTGGCTCAGGTCATGATCTCTCGGTCCGTGAGTTCAAGCCCCGCGTCGGGCTCTATGCTGACAGCTCAGAGCCTGGAGCCTGTTTCAGATTCTGTGTCTCCTTCTCTCTGACCCTCCCCCATTCATGCTCAGTCTCTCTCTGTCTCAAAAATAAATAAACGTTAAAAAAAATTTTTTTAAATAAATGGATAAAGAAGATGTGGTATGTATGCACACACACACACACACAATGGAATATTACTCAGCATCAAAAAGAATGAAATCTTGCCATTTGCAACAATGTAGATGGAGCTAGAGTGTATTATGCTAAGCAAAGTAAGTCAATCAGGGAAAAACAAATACCATATTATTTCACTCATGTGGAATTTAATAAACAAAACATATGAAGGGAGGGTGGAATGGAAAAAAGAGAAGGGAAGGAAAGCATAAGAGACTCTAAGAGAACAAACTGAGGGTTGCTGGAGAGTTGGGTGGGGATAGGCTAGATGGGTGATGGGTATTAAGAAGGACACTTGCTGGGAATGCAACCTGGTGTAGCCACTCTGGAAAACAGTATGGAGGTTCCTCAAAAAACTAAAAATAGGGGCGCCTGGGTGGCTCAGTCGGTTAAGCGGCCGACTTCGGCTCAAGTCACGATCTCGCACTCTGTGAGTTCGAGCCCCGCGTCGGGCTCTGTGCTGACAGCTCAGAGCCTGGAGCCTGTTTCAGATTCTGTGTCTCCCTCTCTCTCTGCCCCTCCCCCGTTCATGCTCTGTCTCTCCCTGTCTCAAAAATAAATAAACGTTAAAAAAAATTTTTTTTAAATAAAAAAATAAAACTAAAAATAGAACTACCCTATGACCTAGCAATTGCACTACTAGGCATTTATCCACAGGATACAGGTGTGCTGTTTCGAAGGGACACATGCACCCCCATGTTTATAGCAGCACTATCAACAATAGCCAAAGTATGGAAAGAGCCCAAATGTCCATCGATGGATGAATGGATAAAGAAAATGTGGTGTATATGTATATATACATATACACAAAAATCTCTTTTATCTGTATACACTAGCAATGAATCATCTGAAGAGGAATTTAAGAAAATAATTTCATTTTAGGTAACATCAATGTTAATAAAATACTTAGGAATAGATGTACTCAAAGTGCAAGACTTATACACTGAAAATTGTAAAACACTGTTGAAAGAAATTAAAGAAAACCTAAATAAATGCGAAGGTGACCCATGGTGATGAAAATACTTACTATTGCTTGGGATGCCTGGTTGGTAGAGCATGCAACTCTTGGTTTCAGGGTCACGAGTTCAAGCCCCATATTTGACATGAAGCTTACTTTAAGATAAATGAATAAAACATTTTTTTTAAAAAGATGTACTATTGCTAAGTGGAAATAGTGCACAACGCACTCTGCAGCTTCAATGTGATTCCCAGGAAAATTCACTAAGGCCTTTGGGAAAAATGCACAAGCTAATCTTAACAGTCATGGAATTTCAAGGAACCAAAAGACAGCCAAAGCAATCTTGGAAAAGAAAATCAAATATTGAAGTTCATATTTCCCAATTTCAAAGCTTAATACAAATTCACAGTAAATAAAATATGGTGATAGTGTCATAAAGATATACGTACAGATTAGTGGGATTTAATTGAGAACCCAGAAATAAAGTCTTCATCCACGGCCAGCTGAATTTTGACAAGGGTGACAATATTACACTAGGGAAAGTATGGTCTTCTCAACAAATGGTGCTAGACAACTGGCTATCCCTGTACAGAAGAATAAAATTGGACCCTTACCTCACAGCACATAGAAACTTAACTCAATAGATTAAAGGTCTCAATGGAAGAGGTAAAATTACAAACCCTAGAAGAAACAAATTGGGATAAATCTTCATGACCTTGGATTTAGCAGTGCTCTTAGATCTAAAAACACAAGCAAGAAGAGAAAAAATAAAGAAATTTAATTGCCTCGAAATTAGACACTTTGTGTGTGAGAGGATGCTATCCTGAAAGTGAAAAGACAGCCCACAGAACGGGAGAAAATATTCACACATTACTTACCTGATAAGAGTTTGTCATCCAGAATATAAAAAGAGCTTTTACAACTTATCAACAAAGACAACTCAATTTTAAAAGTGGATGAAGGGGGGCGCCTGGGTGGCGCAGTCGGTTAAGCGTCCGACTTCAGCCAGGTCACGATCTCACGGTCCGTGAGTTCGAGCCCCGCGTCAGGCTCTGGGCTGACGGCTCAGAGCCTGGAGCCTGTTTCCGATTCTGTGTCTCCCTCTCTCTCTGCCCCTCCCCCGTTCATGCTCTGTCTCTCTCTGTCTCAAAAATAAATAAAAAACGTTGAAAAAAAAAAATAAATAAATAAATAAATAAATAAAAATAAAAGTGGATGAAGGGCTTGGATAGACCTTTCTCCGGAGAAGACAAACGAATGGTCAATAGCACATGAAAAGATGTTAAACATCATTAGTCAGAACGAAATGCAGTTTTAAACCACAGTGAGATACCCTTTTATACATGCCAGAATTGTTATAATCAAGAAAACTGAAAATAACACGTTTGCAAAGATGCTGAGAAATTGGAACCTTTAAATCTTGCTTGTGGAAATGTAAAATGATGCAGTCTATGTGTAAAATAGTTTGGCATTTCCTCAAAAAGATAAAAACAGATTTACCGTATGGCTCAACGACTCGACTCCTAGACGTGTACCCCTCAAAACTGAATACGCGAGGGTACCCAGAGAAGTCAGTTCCGAGACAGAACGTGGAGGGACTGTGGCTGCAGGGGCCGATGGGAAAGGGGAACGGGGAGCTGGTGTTCTCACGCACATAGTCTCACCGCCCAAAATGAGAAAGTTCTGGACACGGACGTCCAACGGTGTGAATGCAGTGGCCGCCACAGCCCTTTGTACTTGAAACGTCGTCAGTGTTGTCGCATGCACCGAATCACGACGAAAAGCAAACCGATACGTGTCACGACAGGGACGGACACTGAAGGCAGGCTCACTGCCACGAGCCTCAATGGAAAAAGACCACTCAGACTGGAACGTCTTGCTCCCCGAATCCATCCAGGTTATGCAAGTAAGGGAAACTCTGGGGAGCAATTCCAGAAGAATAAGCCGGATCAGAACCGAGAAACACACTTCAGACGGGGGAGGCGGGTGGGGACGCGGGTGGGGCTGCCGGAGTGGGAAACCGCAGGGAGTTCCTCATTCGGGGGAGTGACCTGTTTGGGGTAAAACACACGGGAAGCGGCAAATGTGGCGAGGAAGCCCCGCCTGGGGAGCCGGAGTGTCGGGATGACGAGCATCTGTGCGGCTGCGACAAGTTCACTGCACGTCTGCAGTCACCGCACAGTAAGTAACTCACGCCTCGCGCCACGAAGCGGAGGCCACGCGCAAGCCGGCGCCGGAGGCCGGGCCACACTGAGACCCCGCCGCCCCGCGGTGGGGGCCACGCGAGCAACAGGCGGTGGGAGGGTCACAGCGCCGGGATCGCGAGCACCGCCCGGGCACCTGCTCCCGGACCGCCAGCCGCGTGAGGACGCGGCGGGAACCGAGTCGGCGCGGAACAGGAACACGGACGCGCGGCCCCGCGTCCTCCCGAAGCACCCACAGCGGGTCTTGAGGAGACCGGGTTCTTGGCGTGGATGAGGCCCAACGTCCCCCCAGTTCCGACAAGGCGGGTCCTGGGGAGGCCCGGTTCCTGTCCCTGGGGACGCAGCCCCGACGTCACCACAAATCTTCCACAGCGGGTCCTGAGGAGACCTGATTTCTGTTCTTGTGGACGCGGCTCCACGTCTCCTCGAAGCCCGCACAGTGAGTCCTGAGGAGAACGGTTCCTGTCAGCATGGACGCGGCTCCACGTCCTCTCGAATCCCCCACAGCGGATCCTGAGGAGACCGGGCTCCTGTGGACCCGACTGCAGGCGGACGAGGCAGAAGCACGCATGCCCCGCGGGGGTCAGGGAGCAGGGCTCGCGCGCCCCCTGCGGGCGCTGGGGGAAGAAGCAGGTCGGGGCGCGCGCCCTTCAGTGGAGGCACCGCCCCGCTGCCGGCTCCAGCTTTATTACATTTTGGAGATGTCGAACTGAAATGCGGCCCAATATCCGCTGATCTCTCCACAAATACTTAAGGAACAATTCACTGAAAACCATATCGAATGAAACTAAATGTAGGCAGTAACTACAACGTATACGAAAATTCACTCAAAATTGTAGATATATTTAAGATGTAACTCTGTCAAAATATCAAAAAGAGGGGCACCTGAGTGGCTCAGTCCTTAAGCGAGGACTTTGGCTCAGATCAAGATCTCACTGCTCCTGAGTTCAAGCTTCGCGGGGGGGCTCTGCGCTAACCGCTAGTGATAGGGAAAATCTGTTATAAGATGGCAAGAGGACTCCCCCCCCCCCCCCCCCCATCCCCACCGGCCTAGGTGCCAAGTTACCGCTAATGCGGAAAGCGGAAGTAGCAGACTATAAATTGTTCCCTCTGCTAATCCTCTGGGGGCTCAAGCCTCTGGAGAGTGATCTCCTCTGAGCCAGCTGGTGTGAAATAAACTTCCTGCCTTCCAAGATCTCAGAGGGCAGCTTGGTTCTTCCCACGCCCCCCCGCCCTCCCCCGTGATCCAGACCAGGTTGCCTAACACTGGGAGCCTGGAGCCTTCTTCGGATTCTCTCTCTCTGAAATATTTTTTTTAACTTTTTAAAAAATATATCAAAAAGAAAACATAAATGGAAATCTACATGACCTTGGGTTTGGTGATGAGTTTTAAGACATCACACCAAAAGCCAATCCACAAAGGTTAAAAAAAATAACAAGAGCTTTATAAAATTGAAACTTATACCCTGTGAAAGACCTTGCGCAGCCAAAATACAAGCCACAAACGGGGAGAAAATATTTGTAAAACACACATCTAATAGGATTTGTACTCAAAATATACAAAAAAAAAAAAATTCTCAGAATTCAACAATAAGCAAATAAACAAGGGGCGCCTGGGTGGCTCAGTCCGTTAAGCATCCGACTTCCACTCAGGTCATGATCTCACAGTTCACGAGTTCAAGCCCCGCGTCCGGCTCTGTGCTGACAGCTCGGAACCTGGAGCCTGCTTCAGATTCTGTGTCTCCCTGTCTCTCTGCCCCTCCCCCACTTGCACTCTGTTTCTCTCCCTCTCAAAAATAAACATAAAATTTTTTTTAAAAAAGGAAACAACACAACTGATATTGGGTAATGATCTCAACAGATATCTGACTTAAAAAGATATACAGATAGTAAGTAAGCATACAAAAATACGCTCAACATCATCATTAGGACATTACAAATTAAAACAACGAGATAGCACTGCACCTATTAGAAATGCTAAATTAAAAAAAAAAAAAAAGAATACCAGTTGCTGGAGGGTGAGGAGTGACAGGAACTTTCCTTCATGCTGGGGAATGCACATGCTGACACTTCGGAAGACAGTTGACAGTTTTTTCCGAAGCTAAATAAATCTCACGTTAGCATCCAACAAGAGCACCTCTAGTAGTTAGACAACTCCCTTGAAAAACTACTTCCAAACAAAACTAAGCATGCAGTTATGCACAGCAGCTCTATTCATAATGGCTAAAAAATTAAAGAAATCAGCATGTCTTTCATTAGATGAATTCCTAAGCAAACGGGGATGCATCTGTTACAGAAGCAGGCTGGAACGCTGGTGGAAAAACCAAGCGGCATTCGGAGATCTTGGAGGATCGGGGATTTATTTAACACCAGCGGGCTCAGAGGAGACCATTTCTCCGAAGATCTGAGTGCCGAATGCAAGCGGAAAGGGTAATTTATAGTTGTCAGCCTCCATATTTGTGGGAGGGTTTTCGTGTGCGTGGCAAACAGGGCAAGAAGAACCTGGAAAAGAGGTTTCTAAGCCAGAGACCAGAGCTTGTTTTAGTCCTGTTGGCCATCTTATGGTGTAAAACTTGATTCATTTTCCCAACATTCCCCCCTTTGATGCCTTTTAAAATCTTTTATTAGGCATCACTTTTTAGTTCTAGGGGTTGGTACCCTCGGAGGGTTAAGATACATGCTGCAGTTTGGTGAGCAACAGTGTTTTCAATAAAACATACCAGGGTATTTAGTATACAGGGGCCGATGGTCATAAGTAAAATTATGGAAAGGAGGGGCCCTGCCAGGGCAGGGGAGCAGGATGCCCAGTCTGTGAGATCCCAACCTCTCCATTGACCGATATTTTCCTGTTGTCTCCATTGCATTCTTTCCTCGAGGTCCTTAACCTTAGTCCTGACTATCCCTGACTGGTTTACAAAATAGCAACGTTCCTCTCCCAGAAAGATCCAAGTCCCTCCTTTTTCTGAAGTGAGGAGGTCGAGGGCTCACCTATTTTGGAGGGACACTGCTGCCAGCGAGTTGATTTGGCTTTGTCGGGTTCCCAGGGAGTCTGCCATCTGTTCCACGGCCAGCTTGTTGGTGCCGTCTCTTTTGGCCCAACAGCAAGAAGCAAGATCAGGACTAGGACACCAGTAAGGGGCAAGGGATGGTACAGCTGCATCCGAACCCCTGGGCTCAGTCCACACATTGATTCCTCAAGCTTTTGCCGTGTGCAGGCCAGCCAGCTTCCAGGGTGTGGCTGGAGCAGGGCTGGAGGTCTCAGGGGCCAGTGTCTTTTTGAGGGTCAGTTTAAGCGGGTTGACTGGATCTGGATCGCTTCACCAGGTTGAGGGTTCCTCTGAGTTGGCCTTCTTAGCTCTGGAGTGATGGACCCATGGGGTGATACCTGAAACTGAATCCTCTATTTGGTTGTTTGTCTGTAAAGTCCACCTCCAAGTCTTCAAAAGGGGCGGGTTTCTGGTAACTGTCAGATCAGGTTTAGGGAAGATATGGTTTGCATATTAGGAGATCCATCCTGTTTTCCAGTTGTTTAAATAATCTTATGCCCATGGGGTCTTATTATTATCCCCACAGAATAACAGGCACAGAAGATTGTCTATACATGAAATACTGTGACACTTTTTCTGAAGTTTACCTCAAGTTGTCTAGTTTAGGCAAACAACAAACATTTAAAGACAATCAGAACTGGAAATTAACATCCATAACGGTGCATTGTTGAAACATAGTTGTTCTCTAAAAAACCCCCCTTTCCAGAGATAGCCAAATTGAGACCAATGCATTCGTAGAACAAGTCCAGTCTTCACAAACCTGGTCTAATTATTTACGTAGGCTCAGCAAGAATAGCGACTGATTATGAGGATCTTTTAAAGTTTGCTTTGCGGGAACCTTTTATGAGAAATCTCCGGGTTGAACTTTTAGTAACCTCTCCAGGCCAGAAGCCAAGCCAAATACTTGCCATCAGATAGGCCTGCAATACCTGTAGAATTGGAAGAATTTCTCTTCATGAGGTCCCCAAGATATCCTGAGGTTCCTGCATCTGCCAGGAAGTGACCTTCTTTACTCACCTGGTGAGGCTGCTGGGAACTCTGTAAGCAAGGCACCAGGCCCACATTTCCAAGGGGCTTTATGACTCCATGTTTTATAAAGCCAACCCTAGTTCCTTAAAGTTGTCTGGTCATATCTGAGTCTATGAAAGTCATCCTCAAATATGACATTCCAGTCAAAGCCTTGGTAAAATAACCAGTATTTCCAATGGTGACCTGTTACAAAATGAACAGATTCTTACTGAACTTATGCAAACAATTGTAATTGCCATGAAAGAAAGAATACTCATTAAGAGATTTTGAATTTCAGGGGAATTATGTAAAGAGAAAAGATAAATACTTCAGCTTACAAATGAATAGTTTATGACATTTTTGTATATCATAGATATCTTAAGAGAAAGTTTCCTTAATCTGGAAGAGGAAATATTAGAGAACCAACAATACTTTCAACAAGAATCACAAAACTATAATCTTCATCAATTCATTTAATCCCATGTTCCTAATTCTTGTTCAATTTGAATGCAGCTTTTTAGTTCTGGAAATTCTCACCCCTTTTAGTATTAATCTTAAAGATGTAGAATACCTGTATTTGTCCCCAAAGTCCTTTTTATAAATCTCCTTGAAGAAACACGCTTTGTGAGAGAATAAGAACAATTATAAATGACAAAACCTCAGAAATAGACATTGTTAAAGATCTGATGAGAGTTCATTATGGTGCAATTGACAAACAAATTAGGTTATTTCTGTGACACATAACATTTCAAGTAATCAGAATATTAAGTGATGACCTTATATCAAAACATTAAAACTTTAGGAATTGCGTATATATTTGGGCAGTTACAACATTTACCTGTGCAATACAGCCTAAGGTTTACCATTGTATGACAGTGCTTTTCCAAGGAACTTAGGATCCCTAATTGGTCAAAAAGACTTCATTTACCATTTAAATCCTGCGAAGTTTGTTAAAACCCCAGGAAGTCATAAGTATGTCCTAAATAGGATTACAGATCATTACAAATCTTAAAATTATATTTATTCAACAAAGTGGCAATAAAAGATCCCAAAGGTGAATGTATAGCATTATATAGTTGTTCTCAAAACCTAGCTCCTTTAACATTGAGAAGTTTTAACTAAGTAATCAAAGACCTGATAAAGATGAAACCTAAAACTTTGATTTTCCCGGAGGACAAATCTTTGTTTGCATTGTCTAATCAAGAGCAGATCAACAGTTCAAGAAAACTTTGTCATTTGAGCAGAGAGAAAAGCAGAATTTCAACCTTGCACCAGTGTACTTTAAAAATTCATTCATCTCAACCTTCTAAAACTTTCTTTTGCTTTCAAATTTTGTCCCAAAGCCATTTCTTTCCAAATAACCAGTCTCATTTAGGACAAAATTACTTTCTTCTACCCTCAACAAAACTGTATTTCCATTCCTTATGTCTTTTTTATATACCTCCTACTTTCCTACATACAGGGTTGCTTTCTTTATTTTCATCAGTCTTAAGTACACTTAGCAGAATTTTAACTCTTAGGAGATCTTAGTCTCCAATTGAGGACTTAGTAACCAACTGAGAGGTGTTTACATCAGAATTTTTTAGATGGTAAATTCATGAACCAATAAGTATAAACCATGTTTTCCAATAGGTCCGAATAGCCTTAATTTCTCAGCAATAAGAAGTTAAAAACACAAACCTATGTTCAATAATCAAAGTTTTAGCATTCCATCCTATTTGGAAAGTTTCAGGTTACCAAGGACCTTGAATGTTATCTTAACAATTACCCATGAAAACTTTGAGACAGACAAAATTAACTATCATTAACAAATTGCAACAGAGATAACATAAGCTTATTTGACCTTTGCCGATAACTTTAACGGCAGGTCCAATAAACTTAAATTAGTTTAAACATCGAATATGTTTCACCTGCATCCACTTAAAGTCAATCAATTTTTCCCCATTGTCAATTTTCATTTGGGGCGCCAGCGGAGGTATCTGAAATGGGTGGCCCAAGGAGGGTGCACTTTACTCCTTGACCTGGAGGGTGGGAGGAGGAACCAATGGTGCCTGAGGCACTGAGGTTGGTATAGGACCACACCCAAGTTGGCGCAGAAACATGAGGGGGAGGGGAAGGTAGACGAAGCAACTGCTTGGGAATATTCCTTAAAGTCCCTGTCCCAAGGTAGACTGACCACTGTTGGCTCCAATTATAGCCTTTAACCTGGGAAATGGGGGAGAATCCCTCACATCTATTAAGCAGAGGAACAGAGAGAGAGAGAGTCGGTGTCCCCTTTTAGTCAGGTTCTATCTCGGCTAGACCGATTGTAAGGGTTAAATTGTACTGTAGGGCTAACGCTTAACTTGAAAGATAACAACTTTGTTCTGACACTGAAGGTCAAAAGATAACAGCCTTGCTTTTACTCTTGTAAATCATACTTCATACTCTTGTGAATCAGGCTTTACCAATGAAGGAAACAAAAGCTCAAAAAAAAGAGCATCAGAGACAAGGTCAAAGAGATCCACTGGTTGCAACTTAGCGGCAGAAAGTCTAAAATAATCACCTCATTCAATAACTGTTTCTGACTCATCTGGCAACTGTTTCTAACTCACCTGGGAACTGTTTCTTTGTTCTGTTCCCAGGTGATGATAAAAGGATGTGATCGGTTATAAAAACTCTGTACCCCGGCTGTTCGGGGCCACACTCTTATCAAGAGTGTTGGTCCTGATCGGTCGGCCTTGCCTCTCACTGTAATAAACTTTGTTGCGACTGTCACTGGTGCCCGTAGCATTCTGTTTCAGGAGTCGTGTGGATGCAACACAATAAGTTCCCCTTCTTAAAGTTCCTCCTGTTTTCGGCTGGGTTTCTGGGACTTTCCCTGGTTGGGACACTTATTCCTTTTAATGTCCTTTCCCCTTGCAGTAGGTTCATTGACCCCTTGCTAAGGAGGTTCTGGGTCTCCCCCCTTTTGGCAGCTATACCTTCCCTGTCCTTTTGTCATGGCTCTTTTGTGCCTCTGGAGCAAACAGGGTGTAAACCTCGCTTAGCCTCTTATAATAATCCCTCTTGCAGGGCAGGGGGCAGGAGGGAGGGGGAATCCGCTTGCTGCTGGGCATATTTATGGCCTTCTCAGCCCCTGCTGTGATCCCCTGGAGGAGAGCCTCTTGGTACCTGGCATCTGGAGAGCGCCTGTGCCTGGCTGAGGGCACAATCTGGCTGCTGGTCCTTGTGGGGGAGAGTTCTCCAGGCCGGAAGGGAAGGAGAAATGGGTGGCTGAGAAGGTGGCAAGACAGCCAGGGGAGGAGTTTCAAGCTCAGGGGCAGGGGGGAGGGAGCCTAATGAGTCATGAGGAGGTGGAAAATTAGGGGAGCCATGGGTCGATTCTTTGGCTCCCTGGGTGAGTTTCCAGTTAAAGTGGCTGAAACCTTTGCCTGGCTCTGCATACCATGGATGAATCGCTCCCAAGGCGGAGGATTTCAGGCAATTTCAAGCCAGGAGTCGACGTATGGAAATTGATCAGGGTGACCTGGGTCTCTGGAGACAATATGCCAGATGCAGCCGACCATCAGGCATCCAAGGTACCCCTAGAGGGCCCCCCCCACACCAAAAGTGGGCCATTCCAACTCACAGAGGGTCCCCAACAAGCCAGGGGCTATCCCAATTCCACAGTCTCCCAAAAAAAAAACCCTCCTTGCTCTGTCCAGACCCAACAATGCTCCCGTGAGGTGGTATGGCAAAGACAGACAGAAGGCAGGGGCTCCCCCTCCAATGAGGAGACCAGCCAGATGGCCACCTGGCCATGTCCCGAAGGAACCCAGGCGACGCTCAGCCACAGCGTTTCTGGAAGAAGATAACTTTAAATGCAAACCATGCCCTGCAACCCATGATCAGGACCCACTCTGATGCCACCACAGACCACACGCCATCCATCACGGAATCACAGATGGGCCCACTCAGACTCCGTGGGCCCCTGGAGACCCCAAGGGCTACCGCGCGGAGCCACAGAATCAAACTCGGCAGGCAAGCTAGACTGAGTCACACATTCAAATTCACATACACATCTGAGGTTATTACATTCCCTCCCATAGAATTCCTACCTGCAAGACTTCTGAAGTCTCAGGGAGTGATCAGGTCCTCCTTCCACTCTTGCGAGTGGGCCTGACTAGATTGGGCCCCGGCCTTACCGGTTCTGACGTCGGGTCCAGGTCCTCACCTGCCAAGCCTCCTCGAGTCCGGCAGGAACAGTGGAGCAGGCAGCCTGAGGCGACCGAGCGGGGAGGCTGCCGAAATCCAGGCAGAGCGCACCTTCTCCCTTGAGATCCCTCATTCTGTCACCGACTCGCCATTCTCCCAAACCGGTGGCAACAATGTGCCAACGCAGTTGGGTTTCCCTGTCAGGGAACCAAATTTGTTATGGAACCGGGCAGGAACACTGGCGGAAAAACCAAGAGGCATTCAGAGATCTTGGCGGATCGGGGATTTATTTAACACCAGCGGGCTCAGAGGAGACCATTTCTCCAAAGATCTGAGCGCCGAATGCAAGCGGGAAGGGTAATTTATAGTTGTCAGCCTTCATATTTGTGGGGGAGTTTTCGTGTGCGTGGCAAACAGGGCAAGAAGAACCTGGAAGAGGGGTTTCTAAGCCAGAGACCAGAGCTTGTTTTAGTCCCGTCAGCCACCTTATGATGTAAAATTTATTCATTTTCCCAACACATCCACATGAAGTAAGCAGAATATGCCACCCCAAAATATGCCTCTTTTGGCACAAGGATAATTTGGGCTGATTAATATTTACAAACAATAGACACAAGAGAATCTCTGAAAACCTAGCAGAAGTTGGCGTTTGGTGACCAAATTTTACGTTCATGAAGGAAGGCTCTGTTTGTAATGGTGTCCCTCTCTGTACCAGGAACAGAAGAATGACTACATCTCAGGACACTTTTATCAAAGAACACACAGACTTAAATTTGCATAACAACCATACCCTCATTCACAGTAACTGGCATTCCCACCACCAAAAATCTTTCTTTGCTTTCAGCTGAAGATGGCATTTAGGGTGATAGCTTGGGCCATTTTTGGAAGTTATTTAGTTTTCCTGAGTATCTTCCATGTATACAGGATGTGTACCTGTTATTAAATTTGGTTTTCTCCTGCTAATTTTTTCTTGTGGGAAAGGGCTCAGCCAAGAACCTAGAAGGGCAGAAATAATATTTTTCCTCCCCTATACATTCAATGTGCTACTATTCAGCAGTAAAAAGGAATGAACCATCACCCCACACAAAGACATGGGTGAATCTTACATGTATTTTGCTATGGGAAAGAATCCAGTCTCATGAGGCTACACACTGTATGACTCCATTTATAAGACAGTCTTGAAAAGGCAAAACTAGAAAGATTGTAAATAAGTCATGTGGTCGTGGGTTGGAAATATTCCATAGAATACTTCAATGATGGATGATGACATTTTGGGGGTGATAGTGGGGCTCAGAGCCAACAATCAAGAAAGAATTCTTGAAGATGTCTTTGGTGCAAAAAGGTGATTTTATTAAAGCACAGGGACAGGACCTGTGGGCAGAAAGAGCTGATCAGGACTCTGAGGAGAAACTGTTTATATACTTGGGATCTGGGGGAGGTAAAGTCCAGGGGAAGTTTCCAAAGAGATTTTCATCTGGTAAAGAAGACTCAGGATACTGGAGGCCTAGCTATTGTCAAGCTAAGGTTGTTTTTCCCTCTAGCAAACCAATAAGACTGGAGGGAGTTCTTGGAGAAATGTTTTACTCTGCCTGCCTCAAGTTTTTGTCAATGGGCTGCAGGTTATAAGGAAATTTAATTTTATCTGCCATTTCCTTCTGCCTTTGTTTCCCACATAATGGATATCTGTCATTATGTATTTTCCTAAACCAGATTTTTACAATGGATGAGTAAATCGTAATCTATTCAAGTTAAATTATTCAGGGTACGAGAGTGTCACAGGATGGGATACAGAAAGTGACAAAGAATCTAACTGTAATGAAATGTATGGAAAATCACTACCTGTGATGAGGCAACCAGTGGTAAACTGAGTAAGTTTAGGAATGAATATAATCTGTAGACTAAAGGCAAAATGACCCATACATAAACCATGAAGTCTATATGATAAAGTTCTTTCCCAGGAGGGTAGTAGCTAACAATGCTAAAACAGCTATATAATCTAGAAGGGGGCAATGAATTCAATGACAGATGGTGGGGGCTGGGTTTCTCACTATTGGAGAAGTTACAGATAAGCAACTGCAGAAGATTAGTGTCCAAGTAATATGTAGCCAATTGGAGACATCAGTCTGAACTCATCTTTACCTTAATATGGATACTGACAGTTCCACACAGAAGTTATCAACCTTTAAAATAAAATAGCCAGTTATTTTACCAGCAACATGAGTTTCTTCGGAAAAAGCAGAGGAATTGCCGTTTGGGACGAGCAAATTATGGCAAAACATACACAAATCCAACAAGACAAAAAGAAAGGTCACCTTTTATTAGATTTTAGTATGAAATTAGGGTGGGTTGGGGTTTTTTTATTTTAATTCCAGTATAATTAATATAGAGTGTTTTATTAGTTTCAGGTATACAGCATAGTGATTCAATAATTCTATACATCACTTGGTATTCATCAGGATAAATGTACTCTTAAAGGGGAGGTATTTTTTTCTGAGAGTTGTTTTAAACAACAGTTTACTGTAGAAGAATAACACTTCAGGGTGGTGATAACTTCTTATTGGCTGCAAGTGCTGGTAGGTGCTGGGGCAGAGAGGGATCTTCCTTCTTTGTATAAAAGCAAGAGATGAAATTCCTATGTGAAAAATGTCCTCCCCCATGAAGATGTCTCCAATCTTCCTTCCTTCCACTGGTTATGCAGTCTGCAATGAGCGCTTCCTGCAGGAAAACTCCCCCTTCAGGGTATCCCAACTACATCTAAATGAGGTTTCCCTTAAAGACATTCCATGCTCATGGATTGGAAGAACAAACATTGTTAAAATGTCTACCCTACCCAAAGCAATCTACACATTCAGTGCAATCCCTATCAATATATCACAGAGCTAGAACAAACAATCCTAAGATTTGTATGGAACCACAAAAGACCCCTAATAGCCAAAGCAACCTTGAAAAAAAAGCAAAGCAAAGGTAGAGGCATCACAATTCCAGACTTCAAGTTATATTACAAAACAATAGTAATTAAAACACTATGGTACTGGCACCGCTGGGAAAATAAGTAAAATTATGCACCATAAGATGGCCAAGGGGACTCACATAAGCTCTAGTCCCTAGCTTAGAGACTCCCCTTCCGGCTTCTTCCTGCCCCACTTGCCGCATGCCAAATTACTACTAATGTGGAATGTAGAAGTACCAGGTGATAAATTGCCCCCCATGCTTGTGCTCAGGGCTCAGATGTCTGGAGAGGAATCTCCCCTGAGCCCTCTGGTGTAAAATAAAACTCCGATCCACCAAGATCTCGGAGTGCTGCTTGGTTTTTCCGCCAGCGATCCAGCCTGGTTCCATAACAGCACAAAAATAGACACCATAGATCAATAGAACAGAATAGAAAATCCAGAAAGGAACTCACAACTATACAGTCAATTAATCTTTGACAAAGCTGGAAATAATATCCAATGGGGAAAAGAATGTTTCTTCAACAAATGGTGTTGGAAAAACTATACAGCAACATGCAGAAGAACATGGACCATTTTCTTACACCATACACAAAAATAAATTCAAAATGGATGAGAGACCTAAATGTGAGACAGGAAAACTTCAAATCCTAGAAGAGAACACAGTAACTTCTTTGACATTGGCTAAAGTGACTTCTTTCTAGATGTGTCTCCTGGGGCAAGGGAAACAAAAGCAAAAATGAACTATTGGGACTTCATTTAAAAAAAAAGAAAAAAACCCACAAACTTATGCACAGCAAAGGAAACAATCACAAAAACTAAAAGTCAATTTACAGAATGTACAGAATAGGAGAAGATATTTGCAAATGACGTATCCGATAAAGACTTAGTATTCAAAATATATGAAGAATTTATAAAACTCACACCCAAAAAATGAATAATCCAACTTACAAATGGGCAGAAGACATGAATAGACATTTGTCTAAAGACATGTGGATGGCCGGGGCGCCTGGATGGCGCAGTCGGTTGAGCGTCCGACTTCAGCCAGGTCACGATCTCGCGGTCCGTGGGTTCGGGCCCCGCGTCAGGCTCTGGGCTGATGGCTCGGAGCCTGGAGCCTGTTTCCGATTCTGTGTCTCCCTCTCTCTCTGCCCCTCCCCCGTTCATGCTCTGTCTCTCTCTGTCCCAAAAATAAAAAAAAAACGTTAAAAAAAAATTAAAAAAAAAAAAAAAAAAAAAGACATGTGGATGGCCAACAAACTCAGGAAAAGATGCTGGACATCACTCATCACCAGAGAAATGCAAATCCAAACTACACAATGAGATACCACCTCACAGCTGTCAGAATGGCTAAAATCAACAACACAAGAAACAACAGGTGCTGGCAAGGATGGAGAAAAAGAGGACCCTCCTGCACTGTTAGTGGGAATGCAAACTGGTGCAACCACTCTGGAGAACAGTATGGAGTTTCTTCAAAAAGTTAAAAATAGAACTACCCCACACTCCAGCAATTCTACTACTATTTGCCCAAAGACTACAAAACACTAATTCAAAGGGATACATAAACCCCGATGTTTATGGTAGCATTATCTATAATAGCCAAATTATGGAAACAGCCCAAGTGTCCATTGACTGATGAATGGTTGAAAAAGATGTGGTATAGATACAATAGAATATTGCTCAGCCATAAAAAAAAAAGAAAGAAAGAAAGAAAGAAAGAAAGAAAGAAAAGAAATCTCGCCATTTGCAATGACATGGATGGAACTAGAGTGTATTATGCTAAGTGAAACAAGTCAGTCAGAGAAAGACAAATGCCATGTGATTTCACTCATATGTGGAATTTAAGAAACAAAACAAATGGGCAAAGGGAAAAAAGAGAGGTGAACCAAGAAGCAGACTCTTAACTATACAGAACAAACTGACGGTTACCAGAGGGGAAGTGAGTCGGGGGGATGGGTCAGATGGGTGATGGGGACTGGGGAGGACACTTGTGATGGGCACCAGATGTTGTACAGAAGTGTTGATCACTGTGTTGTACACCTGAAAGTAATATTACATTGTATGTTGACTAGCTGGAATTCACATAAAAACTTTTTAAAAATAAAGAAAATAAATGAGGTTTCCTTTATTTACTTTCATAAAATTTTTATAATCATATATAGGTTGGAGCACATGCATGTATTTCCTTGCATTGTTAGCTGAGCATGTTTAGGTCCCATATTGAAGTTTTGAATAGCATCCTCTAATAAAAGGTACCAGGGCTCTTTGAAGAAATGGCTGTTACTATGACTGAGATAGTAAATACAGGAGCCAGGATAATCCTTAAGTATCAGACAGTAATGAAGTATCAACAATAAAAATTCCACAAAAATGGAATTATGTCAAAGACATACAGGAGCCAATGGAAATAGCTCTCAATAATCACAGCAGAAATCAACGGATCCACCAAACACTGTAGTCCTGGAGCATAACCCAGAGCCTAAAATAACTACCCACCTGTCCATACTGGTAAAAATAAATGATTACATAGACTTTTTTAAGTGACTAGAAATCTCTGCTGAAGATTTCCAAACAATTCAGGTAGACACTCAGCCATCTATGACAGAGGTGGAACTAGCCCCCCTCTCCTCAAGTGTGGGCTCCACATGGCGACTTCCTTTTAAAGAGGACACACAGTGGGGCGCCTGGGTGGCTCAGTAGGTTGGGCGTCCGACTTCGGCTCAGGTCACAATCTCACCATCGATGGGTTCAAGCCCCGTGTCAGGCTCAGTGCCGACAGCTCTGAGCCTGGAGCCTGCTTGGGATTCTGTGTCTCCCTCTGTCTCTGCCCCTCCCCTGCTTGCACTCTGTCTCTGTCTCAAAAATAAATAAACATTAAAATTTTTTTTAAAAAATAAAGAGGACACACAGGACATGGGACAAGAGGAACTTCAGTGGGGAAGCCTGACAAACACTACCTCAGCCCCAGGGCCATATGGGTTCCCAGTTCCCAGTGGACAGTTAACTGAGCATTAACAAATTCTCATTTTAATATCAAAGCCTGATATATATTTACATATTTCACCTAATGTAGGATGTCAATGTTCGCAATACAAACATTATTTTATGTGTAATTATAAATATGCTGCCACTTAACTTCTCAGCAAAAGAAAACCATTTAACTGATGAGTTTACTTCCCTGACAGAAAGTTACATTTTTAATAAATTCTGGTTTGGGTACTCATAAATTTAAACTTCCATGTTTTCATACATCTAGTTTTCAAGTTGTCAATATATTTTTTTCAACTGTGTCAACACTGAAACAACAAAAAGAACTTCACTCATGAGGGCAAGAACATGGGGACAGCTGGCCTTGGGGTGGCTGAGGGATTGGCCCATCACTCCAAGGACTTGCAGCCAAGATGGTCTGTGTTTCTCCTTTCTCTGTGCTGGAGCCTTCTGGCTGGATCCAGAAACAGCCACAGTCTGTGAAAAGTACTATGGTGTGCCATGATTATGAGCTGCCAAAGCTTTGATAAAAGGAAACATTTTGGGACATCTGAGTGCCTCAGTCAGTTAAGCCTCTCTCTTTTTTTTTTTTTTTAATTGTATTTATTCATTTAGAGAAAGACAGAGAGACTGAGTGGGGCAGGCAGGGGCAGAGAGAGAGGGAGAGACAGAATCCCAAGCAGGCTCTGCACTGTCAGCACAGAGTCCCATGCAGGGCTCAAATTCACGAAACACGAAATCATGACCTGAGCTGAAACCAAGAGTCAGACACTTAACCAACTAAGCCACTCAGGCATCCCAAGAGTCCGACTCTTGATTTCAGCTCAGGTCATGATCTCACGGTTCAAGGATTAAGCCCCCTGCTTAGGATTCTCTCTCTCCCTCTCTCTCTGCCCCTTCCCTGCTGCTCTAACATTTTTTTTAAAAGGAACCATTTTGTATAATACATTGTGTGAATTACTACATGAGAAAGCACAGGTAAGCCACTGAGAAAGCCAGAAAGAGATTATACTCACTATTGAAGATGAAATCTCTCTGGGGAAGCCATAGCAAATCTCTCTCCTATGCACTTTTGTTGTTGACTTATAAGAGTTCTTTATATATTCTGGATACTAAACCCATATCACATGTATGATTTGCAAATATTTTCTCCCATTCTGTAGGTTATCTTTTTTTTAAGTTTATTTATTTTGAGAGAAAGAGCATATGTGGGAGAGGCAGAGAGGGAGAGACAGAATCCCAAGCAGGCTCTACAATGTCAGCGCAGAGCCCAACACGGGGCTTGAACCCAAGAACCATAAGATCATGACCTGAGCCAAAACCAAGTATCAGACTCTTAACTGACTGAGTCACCCAGGCACCCCTGTAGGTTATCTCTTTAGTTTCTTGATAGTGTCCTTTGATATTCATAAGTTCATAATTTTGATGAAATCCAATTTATTTTTTTCTGTAATTTCCTGTGTTTTTGGTATCACACCCAAGAAATTATTGCCCAATTCAATGTCACTGCCAATGGACACATGAAAATATGTGGGGAAAAACTGGACACTGACATGAGTTGGTGAGGATATGCAGAAATTAGAACTCTAATACATTGGTGATGATGACATAAAATATTGCAACCAATATAGAAAATAGTTTGGCAGTTTCTCAAAAAGCTAAACATAGAATTAGCATACGATCTAGCAATACCATTCCTAGGAATGTACACACACACAAATGAACACAGGTATTCAATCCAAAATTTGTACATGAATGTTCAAAAAGCAGTATTCACAATGGTGAAAAGGTAAAAACAAAGCAAATGTCCATCAATAACTGAATGGACAAACTGTGGTGCAGCAATAGAATAGAATAATAATCAGCCAGAGTGATCAAGGTATGAACCTTAAACACATTACACTAAGAGAAAAAAAGCTGAACACAAAAAGTCATACATTATAGGATTCCATTCATATAAAATGTCCAGAAGAGGTAAAACCAGAGACAGAAAGTTAACTACTAGTTACCAGAGGTTAGATGGAAGGCGGGCTGGGAAGTAAGTGATTCATGGGTAGTCTCCTATTGGAGTGATGAACATGTTTTGGAACTAGACAGAGATGGTGGTTGCACAATATTGTGCATGTACCAAATTTCAACGAACTGTACACTTTTAAAAAGTTCATTTTATAATTCCACCTCATTTGAAAACAAAGAAACACATGCTGTTTGTTATACACAAAGGCTATCGAACACCACCCTGGGGCTCCCCATGGTTGGGCTCCACGAAGTACATTCACTCGGCATGTTTATACTTTTACATTTTCATACTTGGTTGCAGCAGAAAATGCCTCCACCTCACTTCTGTCCACATCTCTCCTGCTCTGGATGCTAAAGATTCCTTCTGGTTCCTACCTCGTCCCGCTGACCAAGATCTGGCTCCCCACAAAACCTCGGGGCTACACAGGCACACAGAAGGGAGGGGGATGTCTGTCTAAAACAAAAGGGGCTTTTGTATTTGGAGACCTGGGGCTGCAAGTGCTTTTGTCTACCCAGGTCACAGTGGGCACCCACACCCCTGGACAGGTGCCCTCTCTGGCTCAGCATCCAGAGACAGGCCTCCATTCATCCTACCTTCAAAACTTCAGCACCTCGAATCCCAGAACGATTTCATCTCAGCTCTCCCTGGGTGGGTGATCCCACTACCACCCCAACTCCAGCAGTCAGGCAGGATATGGTCTTCTGCCTGAGCCACTCAGGTGGTGTGCTGGGAGACCCCACAGTGCCTTGGGCCAGTTGGGAGGTGACCACCAGCAGGGGCAGGGACACAGTTAATGGGATGAACTGTGTTCTATAAAATGTCATATGTTGAAGCCCTAATCCTCAATACCCCTGAATGAGACCTGATACAGAAATACGGTCTTCAGAGATAATGAAGTCAAGATGAAGTCATTTAGATCATAACTACTCCACTATGATGATTGTTGGAATAAGCCAGAGGAACTGGACAGTGACACACACAGGGAAAACACCACGTGAAGACTGGAGCTCTGCTGTCCCAAACCAGAACCTGGAGAAAGCTCCCCTCAAGATTTCATGACCATGACATTAATCTCACTGTTCCAGCCTCTAGATCCGTGAGGTAACAGATCTGGTACTCTAGGTCACCTAGTTCGTGCAGCTTTGTTACAGGAGACCCAAGAGACCAATGCAAGCACCCTCTGCTCTATCCAGCAGTCTCCAGACCATAGCGGGTGGGGGTTAAGGCAGGGCCCTTCACAGACCAAGGCCACTGCTAGGTGGTCACTTCTGACCCTGACTGGGAACTCTGGCCATAGCTCTCAACCTCGTGGGGCCCATGGGACTATAAAGAAAAGGAGAGGCAAGGGAGTTGGCCTCCCTGGAGCTGGTCAGTGGAGCCCAGAAAGCCCAGGAATGGCCAGATCACATCCTCTTACACCTCCTCTGGCCCCTGTCAGCCATCGGCCATTTGGAATAGCCACTATATCCTTTTTAATCTCAGTAGGGGTAGTGCCTCAGCAAGGCACAGAAAGAGGCCCCTCGGCCTGGTCACAGTACCTCACCTATGTCTACTGGGCCCAGGCTGGCCCAATAACAGGGTGAGGGCAGAAATGACTGTGGGCCCCCCCCCCCCACCACAGAGGGGCCTGGGATCAGCACAGAAAGCAGGGAGGGGAGTGGTGGGCCTCAGAGTGGGGGCTGGGTGGTGGAATGCTCAGCAAAAGCCCCTCCCACAGGTGCCGAGCAGCCTCCATCCACATGAGCCACCTGACCACTGCACAGGTGGCCCTCCAAAGGAGCTGGAGTCTGTCAAGGGTCAGCTCCAGAGACTATAGTCCATTGCCCACAAAATGGACATGCTCCAGCTGGCTGAGTCAGTAGTGCTCTGAACTTTCAGTATTGAGCCCAGTATCTATAAAGGGTAGGAAGAAGGAAGATACCTGGGAGGTCATCGCACAGCCCTTTGAGAAGGGTCTTGCCTCGGACTGTGACCACCTCACATAGTTACCGCCTTGCATCTCAGATAAGGCCAAGGCTGGGATGGGTCCAGAGCTCTGCATGTTTCCCAGGAAGGCCAAAGGGTAGTACCTCTCACAGCAGCCCAGGGTTAGTCCCTAACCCTCTAACCCTCACACTACAGTGTGTTTATCAACTGTGTTGACACTTTGTGCAGACTTTGAATGACTGAGGGCAGGATGAATTTGAACAGGGCACTTCCTAAGGTGACAGGTAATGCACAATGAATTGTATCTCAGTGATTAAAACAAATCACTACTTGGGTGACTGGCACATGAGAAGGCTGAAGAGTAAATCTTCATGAGTGTGCACGGTGTCAATGAGGGAAGCTGGTAATGTGTTCATGAATTCTTAGAATTTACACCCATTAGAGAAATTCAGGAGTCAACAGAAAGCTTGATGAGAAACAGCATGTTTACATAGTTTCGAAGCACCACCCCCCAAAATAGACAAAAACAGTAACTTTGTAGTGGAGAAGCCTGGCAGAAAAAAACCCTAATTGAGTGATCAAAATGAGCACCAACAATGATGGGACCATCAAAATCATGTGCCACTTGTAAGGCATAAGTACCTGCTGTCACTTCTGGGATATTCCTTCCAAAAAGTCCTTCCCTGAATTACAGGGAAACATCAGACCTGGCCGTTTGGGGTGACGTGCTACAGAGTAACTGTCAGTCATAAAAGTCAAGGGAGGAACAGGGGCTGTTGCAGGCCAGGAAAAGATGCACGGAGTACACGCAGCATGTGCTATGTGATGGCTCTTTTGTAATTTGGGGCGTTAGTGGGACGACTGAGTGAACTTTAATGGGGTCTGGAAAAAGGTGGTACTGTATCAGTATTGATCTCCTTTTTGATGATTGCCTTATGGGAATGTAGAATTCTGTATGTAAAGGCGACACAGAAGGAGAGCAATGACGGGCATCAGAAACGTTTGTGTTCCATTGGCAACTTTTTACAAGCTTGTGACTTGCACAATAAAGAAATCTTTGACAACTGAAAGACTGCTGGTTCTGGGAACACCGAATGCGAATGCGAGTGAACGTCCCCAAGTGGAAACATTACTGCTGCTGCTGCTGCCGTTCGGTACGTGCTGTGTTGGCAATGAAGGTCTGCAGATTCAAGGTGAAGGCAGGGAGCATAGGTGGTCTCAGCTCAGGTGCCTCCCTTTGGGAAGCCCTGGGTGTCTCATCATTAATACATCACACATCCTGGGATATGCAACTACCCATGATTGCTCCTTATTTCTGTCTATCCTGTGAAGTGCCTGATGGCAAGAAATGGACTCTGCTCCCTGCTGTATCACACAGACTGCTCAGCACATATCTGTCAACTGACACAATGGGAGAGGCAAGGACCAAGGACCTATCCCTGGAGGTGAAAGTTAGGAGTATCAACGTCACCCCTGCAAAGGAGGGTCACATGCATCAAGAGTCACATCACAGTCGGCCCCCCTGGGCCCGGTGTGCTTGAACATGGTGGCTTGTAGCACCGGGGAAATTCTTTTCTCCAACAAAAAATAGGTAAAGGGCAAAGGGACACTGTGACACTGTTTATAAAACAGAGACATTAGAAACAATCAGATCAACAGGGTACTAATTCATCAATCAATGCCCACTCATGCCATGAAGTGCCCATCAGGGACTGAAAGGGACAGGTGTCCAAGATGTAGTTAAGAGAGTAAAAGGGGCGGGGTGGGGGGTGCACCTGGGTGGCTCAGTTGGTTGAGCGTCCTACTAGGCTCACATTGTGATCTCAAGGTTGATGAGTTCGAGCCCCACGTCAGGCTCTGCGCTGACAGCTCCGAGCCTGGAGCCTGCTTGGGATTCTGTGTGTGTGTGTGTGTGTGTGTGTGTGTGTGTGTGTTTGTGTCTCTGCCCCTCCCCCACTCATGCTCTGTCTCAAAAATAAAATAAACATTAAAAAATTTTTTTGAAAAGAGTAAAAGGGGGAGTTCAGAACATTAAACTGTAATTTAATAGAACAGAACATTTGTTTTACAAACACAATGATTTACAACCTCAGGGGGAAATGTACCATCGCATCTTGCCTGAGCCATCCCAACCACATAACCCTCTGAAGAAGCCCCCCCAAGATATAGATATGTCAGAACACTGCCCATGCCCCACTAACCAACTTAACTGGGTAAAGTGTGGCCTCGTCATTACAGCAAAACATTCTCCTCTTGCTCTGGAAAGGCCTTTCCTGCCCAGAACCTGCCCAGGAGCTTGAGGTCACAATTTCTCGCTGCCTGAGTGAAACAGACCCCTCTAACTTCTGGGCTCAAGAGAATTCTCGAGTGCTTTGCTTCCTCCAATACAGTGAGTTGCCAGCCAACCAAACTATGAAACATGGCAGGGGGCTAACTGGCCCCCAATGCTTCTCACTGGAACCTCCTAAGGAACTCTGGGGTCCTTTTTTCAGTCGGAATAAAGCTCTGTAACGTGTGTTGAATGGCTGGATGTCCACATCTGCTCCCCAGGGCACTGGCTGGATACCCCAAAGGATATCTCTCTCAACCCAGGCTGCCCCCTGAAAGCTCAAGGAGCATCCGGGCTCCCCAGAAGGCATCGCTAGAGGCCTGGCCATCGGGCCACTGCACCTGGAAAGCCAACACAGCGTTACGCACAGAAGCACCTTCTGCCTGGCTCCACCTTCCCACCCAGGCACCCCTACCCTGGGACCCACCCTCTCTGGACTCAATGGGAAACACTAGCCCATGGCACCCGGCTCCCATTCAATTGACTCCAGCCTTGAGGCATCCCCACCCCTCGTTCCATTTGTCTGCTTTATTCACTCCAAAGGCATGACCTGAGAATCCAAGAATTCAAAGGGAAACCCATGGTACCTGGTAGTAGGGTCTCACCTGGCTGGAGGGCAAGGGCTGGCTCAGGTCCAGAGCAGACATAGGGCTGGAGAAAGAGGGGCCCGGAGCCAACTCCAGGGGGCTGGAAAAGAGACGATGTCAGGACAAGCTCTGAATCAATGGGGCGCCAGGTCACTACATGCCCTGACTGCTCTCTGCACATAAGCAGCCCTTCCAGGTGCTGGATGCTCTTCAGGAACACTGTCCTCTCATAGGGCCCTCCGGTGTGCAGGTGCCACAGAGGCTTGTGTGACACCTCAAGTAGGGGGCTTGGGTGAGCCAGAGAGCACTTCAGGGCAGGCTCACAGAGAAGGGCCGGCAAGTGGAAACCCGAAGGAAGGGTCAAGAAGGGGCAGGCCTGGGGTGTGAAGGAGACAAGAGGCCATTAGGACCAGGCTGGGAGAGCAGGGAAGATAACGGGTGCAGCCACTCGGGACAATAGTCTGGTAGTTCCCTAAACTGGCAGATGCACACCTACACAGCCATTCTGTGTACACACCCCAGAGACGTGAAGGCAAACACGTATGTCCAGGAATGCTCAAAGCAACCCCAACCCAGGGACTCAGCAATGACTACAAACCGGTGATGGATCAAAAAACCATGGTCCAGCCACATCAAGGACCAGGACTCACAAATCAAGGGGAATGGATTGCTGATGCACACAGCAACAGGGGGAAAATCTCAAAGTACTCAAGCCGAGTGAAAGGAGCCAGACCCCTCGCCCCACCCAAATTGAAAATTTTAGATGTCGTTTACACGGAATTCTAGAAAATGCAGATAAAGAAAGCAGATCCATGGTCCTGGGGGTGTCAGGGTTAGAAGCAGGTGGGAGTGCTCTGTACGGCTCAGCAGCTATAGCTTCGTGGTGGATACATAAGTCGCACTCAGAAAACTACCATCTGTACCATCTAAACGTGTTGCTTTAACGAATGCCACTTACGCCCCAATGAATTTGCTTTTAAAGAAGGAATCAAAGTCATCAGATCAGAGCAATGATGGGCTGGGCCTTGGGAGTCCAAGGCTGATACAGCCAGTGGGGAGACCAAGCAAACCACAAAGGTACCCAGTGGGGGCATTTTCTCCATCACGGTTCCTGGTCACGAGTGAAAAAGTGAGTCCACCTGCATAGTCTGCATTTTCTCACCATCTGCTGTTTCAGCAAGAAAATTAGTGACTTCAAGAACTGCTCCCCTCCTTTCTCACACATTGCACTGTAGTTCTGCCCGTACTGGGCACCTGGCTTTCAGCTCCCAGACTGGGGAGACTGTGAACCCTGGGGACCTGGTCCTGGTGACCCCTATCATAGATCCGCCAAAGGACCCCCAACTTCTCACACTCTCCATCCCTCTTCTCTACCGCTAGGTTCCCCTGGCCTGTTGTCCTGGGCCCCACGGCCAAAATCTACAGCACCTAGGCTGTTCACGGCTCTCCCAAGCACCTCTGAAACTACGGTTTGGAATATAAAATCCATCTTGATGCTGCTCAAAAACTCAGACAACCTCTGTCTAGGGAAAAGAAAATGCCAAAAAAGAGGCTGCTGGGGCCCAGGGTGATCTTGGAGAAGACACAAACCGTGAGCGCTGTCCACAACACAGACCTCATACCTGCTCTGATATTTCTAGGTGTTCTTTTGTCTCAGGGAAAAACTACCCTCTTCTTCTGGTAGATGCAGGTGGGAAGAATGTTGTTTTTCTTCCAGAAACCCATAAGGAAAGGACTCAATCTGCACATCTGAGGTCACAAGTCTGTATGTAAACCAGACAATACCTTACCCACGGCCTGAGAATATGTTGCTTGAGCCCCATGGCTCTGCGTGCCTCACCTCTGGGTCAGGATGAACTCAGGAGGCTGTGGCGGGGGCTGTGTCACCTGGAAGCCGCCAGCCTGTTGTTCTTCTTGACCACCGCCAGTGCCCGGACCTTCCTCCAGGTACATGCTCTGCGGATTGCCAACAGGTGGGTCAGCGAATCCTACACAGAAACAAATTCCACAACCCAGTGCTGGGAGAAGAGAACACAGCCCACAAGCAGCACAATCAAGACCTCCATGGAGAGAAGCAGCATCCAACCTGGCAGGCCTCAAGCCTCAGCCTCCCTTGCTGAGGAACAGTCACGACTGTTGATCTCAATGGCCTTTTTAGGCTTCAGAAACAAAGACAAAGTCCAATTTTGCAGACTTCAAGTTCTGCTTAATTAACCCAGACTTCGTGCCAGCCCCCAATGCCAAAGATTCAGCATCCAAATCTGCCCCCCACACACCCCTGCTGCATGAGGACAGGGAATGGGCAGTCCACTTCTCAGTTTATCTCGTGCTGGTCCATTAAAGGCTGAGCCACCAGCCCTTAGCTATTTTCATTTTCACCTTTTACCTGAGGTTTCACCATGATTTCAATGAGGTGCAAGGTGTCACGACCTTACCTGGCTCCTTCTCTCTACATTGAAGAGAGTATCTCCATATATCATTCAAGATAAGCCATGGTGAATCTGATCAATTCTGGGTCAACAAACATTCTGGAGCAAAGGAAGGGAAGGAGGAAGGTTCGTGTCTTCCCTGAGTCTACCAGGTGGTAAACCTAGCATCGGAATCCCTGATCTCCGACTCAGAACAACAGGCCAGCCAGGCAGGGCTCACAGTCCTTTGTCTTGTCTGCCAGAGTGACGACCCAACCTGCCAGCCAGCTGCCCAGACAATCTCAAACCAAAGGAACTCTCCTGACAGTTTGGTGTATGTATGATTTTACCTCCACTTTCCACTGTTTCCTCTTTTCTGTGGAACTTTAAAAGTACTCTGAGATACATTAAATACAGTTTAAGTGCTGATTTGAGCATTTCTGATTCAAACATAAAAAATCACTGGGTTAGATCTTCTTCCTCCAAGAGAAAAACAAGTAATAAGCAAAAAGCCCAGAACAAAGGGAGAGTCAGGGAAGGGATAATTAGTGGAAGGGAGATGTCCACAGTCTGCAGACCCAGGGCACAAGTACATCCTATGTTGGTAGGGCATCCGAAAGGAAGGTGGGGTATAAGGTCAGGTCCTGAGGACCCTAAGGAGGTTGGAAGGGAGGGAGCAGTAAGGGAGAGCAGGGTAACATCCTGGTGCTCAGGCAGTCAGCAGGGAGGCTCACCAGTTCCTAGAGAACATCACCCCTCACATGTGCTGGACCTGGTGTGAAGACCAGCTCCCCTCGTCCCAGTGTGAAGTTGGCCAGTGACTGCCCCACTCCAGCCTTGTTGGTAAATTTGGACAGGCAAACGTAGGTCTCTGACAGTGGAAAAAAAACATGGACAGCAAGAAATGAGGGACCGATATGATCAAACTGAAAAGCTGCCTACAGAGCAATGAGTCTCCAGGGCCTTTCCTCTTTCTGACCCTTCCTCCTCCCCTATCCAAGGAAGGGCCAGAATCCACAGCCCCAATATTCCTGCCTTCAGACAACAAAACATATTTTTGAAACTTCTATTGAGAATACTCAGGAAAATCAAAGACACTGCATCTATAAAAAATAATAGAATGCACGAAGAAGGGAAAATTCAAATAAAAAAAGAGCCTGGAATTCTCTTAACGCCTACCTGTCAAAATGGAATACTGAAAGACAGAGTTTAACACCTCCAAAGCACATACGATGAAAAAGAAAAGAAATGCAAGAAAAAAGGTAAACATTTGGGAGACTGGTCCAGGATTTCCAACATCAGAATAAGATTTGTGCTCTAAAGAGAACTGAGAATGTGGAAGGGATAAATTATCAAAGAACATTGTCCAAAAAATAGCCAAACCTTAAAGAAGACATTATCTTCTCTAAATTGAAAGGCTTAACAGATAAGTGAATTAAAAAGACTCACACCTAAGACCATCATTGTGAAATTTCAGAACACCCAGACTTAAAAAACAAAACTCCAAGAAAGGAACGATACATTGCAAGGAAGAAAATAAAATGAAATCACCAACATCAGATGCTAATAACAATGATATAAATATATCTGTAAATATCTAAGGGAGGAAGAATATTTAAACTCAAAACTCCTTCCCTGACAAACTGTTAATCAAATGTGAAGGCAGATTAAAGACAATTTCACAATATGTAAGGACTCAGAAAATTTATCTTGCAAGTACCCTTTCTTGCACAATTAATTGAAGATGTTCTCAAACATAACAAAGAAGTCAAGGAAGAAAGAACAAGACCTGCAATTCAGGAAACACCGATGCAAACCCAAGGAGACAATGAGAGGAGCACTCGGGATGGTGACCCCACACCAGGTCTAGGGAAACGTCACTGGGATGGAAACAGGAAGGAGGGCTCCAGCCATAAGTCTTCAGAGGAGACGCTCGGAAAGCTGGAAGAAGTTAAGAATGTGATAAAAACAGGTAATGTAAGAAAAAAGAAAGGGAATTACAAACTCCAGGAAATATGGATGTACCCATAGAAGATTAAGAAATTTAGGTGACAGAAAAATTGATGGTGCCAATATCTTCCTTACAAGGTGAGATGTCACAAGATGCTTTTGTACTTGGTAGACTACACAATATGTAAATACATACTCTTTAGATAACAACTAAGAAGAAACTAAAGAAGTGATATTTCAATCATGAGATGCTGTAGGAGGTCCAATAAGCTCGACCATCTGCTGTTGCAGCAAGCGTTGACAGGTAAGTTAGGTGGACTAGAATGGGGAATGCAGGGTGGCAGATGTGTAATTAGTTTTAACTCTTTCCTCACTGTCTTACTATTAGTCATATGCACATTTTATTTTGCAAACTAGAAAAGTAGGAGAGTATTGGCCCTTCCCACAACCCCTCAAATGAGACCCAAGTACTTGTGGCATCTTGTGCAGAAGAGTGTGGTCTGGAATGGACCCACCTGTGGAGCTGGGCTCACCCAGAGCAGTAACGGACACAGCCACAGCTGCATCTGCAGGGCGCATCATGAAGTCCAACCCAGGCCCGTGAACCAGATGCCCGGTCTGGAAGGAAACTTCTCTGGAGGACGCCAGTGCAAGAGACATCAGCCATGACTCAGGGGCAGCCAGAGAAGGGTCTAGCATGTCACTGCCAGCAGCCAGAGGACAGACGCCAGGGCCTGGGCAGATGGCAGGAAGAGTAACAGGATCATGGCCAGGCCCCTCCTGGTACATCTCACCACCCTGCAAAGACCTGGGGAAGACAGCAAACACCATCCCTTGGAGGGCAGAGACTCCCAGGAGGAGACTCCAGCCCAGTTTGGGAATCCAGGTTCCCGACTCGACCCAGCCACTGATGGCTGTGAGGCCCACCACGTCCCTAATTACACTGCCTTCACTGTTCTACATGTAGCTGCTAGGGTTCTAGAACACTTAAAAAATACTATGACTGCAGCACCTGGGTGGATCAGTCCTTTGGTTGTCCGACCCTATATTTCAGCTCAGGTCAGGATCCCAGGGTCATGGGATCCAGCCCGGCACTGGGCTCCGTGCTGAGCGTGGAGCCTGCTTGGGATTCTCAATGTCTCTTGACACCTGGGTGGCTCAGTCAGTTAAACATCTGACTTCAGCTCAGGTCACAATTTCGTGGTTCGTTGAGTTCGAACCCTGCATCTAAACTGTCAGCGAGGAGCCTGCTTCCTGCTTGGGATCCTCTGTCTCCCTCTCTCTCTGCCCCTCCCCCACACTCGATCTCTCTCCCCGCCTCCCTCTCTCTCTCTCTCTGTCACTCACTGACTCACTCTCCTCCTTCCCCCATCCCTCTCCCTGCCCATGCTCTCTCTAAAAAACAAACAAACATTACTGGAAACCTAAGATACATTAGCAGTTTCTTCAAAAGGAACTTCAATAAAGCACTATTCCACAACGATGAAAGCAAGATATGATTAGGAAGAACCTAACAGTTGAGTGGATAATGATGGTTGACCTTACAGGAATTACCGGGCAGCAGTCAGTAACAATCAGACTCCATGCGGCACAAACACTCACTGTGTCTAAACACTCCTGGGTTTATGTTACCACTCCCCCCAACCCACCCCATAATCTCTGCAATAACCTGCAAGGCATGCCCTCTCCATTTCGCAGATGAGAAAAGCACGGCACTGAGAGGTCACAGGAACCTGCCTAAGTTCACACACCTGGGCAGTGCCAGCCTGCATGTGAAGGGCCAGGCACAGACAGTGTCATGAGAGATGCTGATGTCACGTGGGAAATGGCAAGTGTCCACATCTTGATGGTTACACAAGATGGGACCTGGCCCCTCGCTCAGACCTAGTCCTGCTGATGGCTGGCACTTTCCTTATGCTTACATCAGGTTCACGCCTCGTCCCAGGTGAGGGAGAATGCTTGGACAGTGCCTAGTACGCAGGAGGAACTCAAGAAATGTTAGCTGTTACTGACTCAATGAAATGCAAACACTACAAAAATACTAGAAATAAAATGAAACAAGAGCTAGGGTTCACCTTTAGGAATAAGTCTGCATGTTTTTCTTTCCAAATCTGTTTTCCTCATTCTCCAATACATACATGAAGTCCGGCTGGAGCCCGGCTCCAGGGCGCAAGTGTGGGGTCCCTGACATGCATGGCTTCCTTACCAGTGGCTCTCCCATACCAGAATGGCAGAATCTCTGCAGTCACTGACCTGGTCCCACTGCTGGCCCCAGGATTCACATGCCTGCTCCAGGCCTGGTCACCCACCCAGGATGGGGAAACTCGATAGGGTGATGGTCCCATGGTCCCATGGGATGGCAGTACCTGGGAGGCAATGGCTTTGGCATAGTCTCATCTCCAGAAAAGTCCGGGGCCAGGGCCAGCGACTCCCATGGCCCTTGGGCGGTCTCTCTGGATTGTGCAGGCCCATTTTCCTCCTGTCCTGCTGAAAGTCAATCAGACAGGAAGGAGACTTGCTGATGCTCCCAGTCCCAGCCTCCTTCCCAGCAGGTTAAGAGCAGCCCTACTGGCTGAAAAAAAGGGGTCAACCACTGACTCAATACAATATCCTTTGTCCCTTAAATGTCTTTTGTCTGAAACCAATCCATAATTACAAGCCCATGAACCTCTACATCATGGTGGCTGGCTCACTTCCCAAGTCTTCTCGACTCCTGGCCCTGGACGCACCATAATCTCTAAATGCAGGCCCCACTTAGGGGCATCCTGACCCTCACCCTCAGGGATCTCACTAACCACAAGGTGACGTCCTCAAAGTGCAGACTGGGAGTGAAGGTGCTGTCCCTATAACCAGAGTGAACCTAACTAGGCTTAGCCCTAAACAAAGGGTGCCGGGCGGCAGAAAGAACCCCCAACCACGAGGAAGGGGGGAGCCCTGGAACCACTCACCTGGCCACTGAGGCCTGTCCACACACCCAGAGCCAAGGTGGGGGTGGTCTGAGGGCTGGGGGCGGTCCGGACCCCTCTCCCTCACACTGGGGTCCTCTACTGTGTCCTCCGGCGCTGGCTCCAGGCGCTGGAGAAGGGCCCTCTGGCGCCGCCGGTAATTGGCAAACCAGTTGTACACTTGCTCTACGGTCAGGCTCGTCTCCAAGGCCAGGTTCTCCTGCCCCAAAACAGCACAACCTCTAGGCCCTCCACCGTCCCCGGAACAGCGGCGTGCACAAGCGCGACCCGACAACGCTTTCACCGAGGCGGCGAGCCGGAGCCCGGCCTCACTCTCGGAGAAGAGCAGCAGAGAAGTGAGCCGCCTCAGAGCAGGAGGCCCGAGCCAGGCCATCTGCGCCGCCAGCACGTCCGGCAGCCCGGCCTCGTTCACCGCTGGCGCCGCAACGGCGGCCTCGCCAACGATAACCCAGAAACGCGGAGGGCTTGGACAAGGCCTGCCGGGCCGGAGGCTTCCGAAGCAGGGGGCAGCGACGGCCCGTGACCAACGCCTGTGACCCAGGACCCCGCAGAGTATCTCTTCTTGCGGCCACCGCTCGGCGCTCGGGAGAACCCAGTCTACGCGGCCGGCGCGGTGATCACTGGGAGAGCACTACTGATTGGACAGGTAACATGGTGGGTGGAGCAAGCACCAGGAGTGCCCTTTTGATTGGACAAGCTCTAGAAGGGGAGGGGGAGAAAGTAGGTGGAGCTAACACGGGAGCGCCCTGCCGATTGGACAGAGCAGAGAAGTGGGCGGAGAGAACAGGCCGGGATTTTGGAGCACCGGGAAACTCCCACTAGTCGTATCTCGCCTCTTTACCCCTAGCAACCTCACCCCACTCCACTCCGTCCCTCCAGTTTCCCGGGGCTACGTTGAGGATGGCGCCCTGCTGGCCCTGAGCTCCGCAAATACCTGCCTCCCTCAGCCTGGAAGCTCCACGACAGCAGTGGGGATATGATGATCCCACGTTTGAAAACTAGACCCTCCACAAGTGCAGGCTGGATGGTCACGAGCTGCCAGCCAATGAGCTCCCGTCTCCAGGAAAGTTCTGAGAGAGGCGGAAGCCCCCAGCATCCTGGCAGACGGGCCACTGGGGAGGTCCGGAGGAGGGGAGGGTAAAGGTGTGAGTCATCTAAGGGTGGTGGCGTCGCCTAAGGTCAGGGGGGTAGGCTAAACGGGGGGCTGTCGAGCCTCGATCTCCTGGGTTCTTACCCGCTCGGCCTTGCTGGGGTTGGTGCTCACGCTCGAGGCAAAGTCGTGCAGCTTCCGGCGAACCTCTCTGGGAAAGTTTCGGCTCTTCAGGCCATCAGGGCAGAGGGAGAGGGGTGGTGGGTTTCTGGATAAAGACAGTGAAGTGGTGGTTACAGACACCCCTTCTCCTGGATGCACCTCGTGTGCTCTCAAACACTGCACCCCCAGACATCCTCTCATCTCACTGGCTGCTCCTCCTCTCTAAGCTGCAGAGTCCCAAGCGTCCATCCCCTGAAGAAGGGAGAGGCCCACATATCAGGGCACCTCAGAGGGTGTCACCAGGTTTCCACTACCGCTCACTGAGATGCCACAGCTGACCAATGGCTGGTAACTACTGAAAGTGGATGATGAAGACACTGAGGTGGGCTATGCTACTCTTTCCTGTGTATATACACGAGTTTTTCCAAAAGGAAAAAGTGATGTATAAACAAATACTACCTGTGGGGAACACCCAAGGTACCCAAACACCAAATGAACAAATCACCATGGATGTCAAAAATGCATCCCACACATACCACATCCCAAATGGAGCTCGATCCTTTGCTCTCGGATCTTCCCCCAGTTCTGTGCATCTCAGTGAGAAACCATCGTGTTCCAGTCAATCAGACCAAGAGCCCTGGAGTCCAGCTTTATTCTCTTTACCTCCTCCAACACATCTCACTCGTCAGCAAATCCTCCAAAATCTGCCCTGACACAACCCTTTCTACAATAACTCCCAAAGATTCCCAAGAACCTCTTGCCCCTGCTCCTGTACTAACCACCTTTAGGAGACCCTGCCACACTTAGGCAGTATACCAACCATGATGGCTGTAACCCCAATATCATCCCCTCCTTACACATCTAGGGATTGCTGTCCCAGAGCTCAGGCCTCCAAGCCAAGGCTTAGGTGAGCCTGCCTGCAACCTCCAACCCACAGCAAAGAACAAAGGCAGGATAGTCCTCTACTAAGCACATTCTCGGTCTAGTACTCCCCACTCTGATTATGGAATCCACAGTGTTTCCTCATCTACCACCCATTGTCCATACCCAATGTCAGCCCAGGAGAGTAGGGCCCAAGCATTACCCCCAGCACCTCCAATAGCACCCAGCAATCAGGGGCCCCTTCCAAATACTGCATACTGATCCCCAAATCATTTACTTCATTGCACTGGACTCTGGCAGGCCATTAGCACCTATATGGAGGGACATGACTGCTTTCCTGAAGACCCCAAGGCTGATTAACTGCTGGGTTTTGAGGGCATATCTCACTCTTTTGTGGGCACTGGGAAAATAATTCTCTCTGATCCAGAAGGAATCCATCTCTTCTTCCAGTAACCAGGCCAGTAACCAGGCCCTGTGGGACAGGAACCCCCTGTCACTTGGGCTGGCAGGAGCTCAGGGCGAGACCTGCAGCTCCTCCTGGTCAGAGAGGAACACGCAAGATGAAGAACAAAGGCTGTGCAGCCTCAGTGTCTCTCCTGGAAGCCTAGCTTTGCATCTCTCTCATGTGTAACCCTGGGCAAGTTGCTGACCTTTCTGTGCCTCAGTTTCCTCATCTGTGAATGGTGATGACAGTAATAATAATAATAATTAGCACTTGTAATGTTTACTTGGTGCTGAGGATGGGCCCAGCATCTCTCACGTGCCAGGCAATCTTCTAAGCACCACACGTATCTCCTCTAATGCTTGCATCACTCTCCTCTTTATTCTCCTTAAAATGTCCTGCAGCCCTAAGGGATGGCACTGAGATCCAGGCCATGGCACCTGCAGAGCCTGTCTGCGAGAATCAGATGACCTAAGACACAGGTGCTGGAAATTTCCCAAGGGAGAAGAAGAGGAGAGGAAGAGAGTAAGGTCAGGGCGCCCACCTGCTGCCCCCTTCTCTGCAGAGCCCTCACCAGAAGGCAGCGTCTCCTGCCGCAACTAGAGCTCTCTGCCTGGGTCCTGGAAAAGGCTCCTTCTCCTTACCCTGCAAGCATAAATGGGAATGCACCCCTCCCCCAGCTGCGCAGGTCGGTGGAGAGTGTGGCTCAGTGTGGGGCACAATGGCTGACGTAGAGCCTATGATCTTTTGACTACTACCGCCTCTTCTGACTTCTGCATTTATCTCCCCGCCTCTATTTCACCTCGGCCCCCCTGTGGTTTTAGAAGGCACAGCCCTCGGGAGTCCTAGGGAATAAGCACAAAGACAGACCAGCGGTATACCTCTTTCTGCAGCGGAACTTCTGCACTGGGGTTAGCACAGCCACGCCCAGCCGCTTCATGACCAGATGGTAGTGAATGTCGTTCCAGAGCTGGACCAGCTCCTGGCTGCCTCCGGGCACACGGCAACCCTGCCGAGAAAAGCCTGCTGAGACCTGGCTGCCCTCGCCCTGCCTGGAGCACTGCCATCTGACCCGACCTGATCCCTGAGAAGAGCTGCCTGTTGATGTGCCAAGCAATGAGGGCATGAACCCAGCACTCCAATCACCAGCAGGCTCTGTCCCTGGTGGCCCAGCCAGCCACTCAGGTCACGTCAGCCCTTCAACCCTCCCACACAACACATGAGGTGAACACAGCTCTCAGTCACTGCTTACAGATGAAGAGCAGGAAGCAAGGAGAACACAAATGACTGGCCTGGGGCCACACAACACGCAAGAGGCAGAGCCACAGTTAGAACCACATGGGGATTCCAAGGCCTGACCCACGTCTTGCATGAAAGACCTTTCTCTCCCACCCAGCAGAGCTGGCCCCTCCAGTGCCCAGCGAGTGCATTCTGAGTCAAGTGGGATGAAGTCCTGGTCTGTGACCCGTGACACCTCACTAATCCAGTGGGACTTGATCACATAACCAGACTCTGGAGATGGCCAAGGATACCTGCGGTTGGCCTCCCCCAGAACCCAGCTGCTGTAGTCAGTGTGTGGGGTTCTTGCATTTAACTCCAATGTCCTCAGGACCATCTTGGCAAGGGAGGTGCTGACAATCATTTAGCTTTCTCTCCACAGCATCAGAAAAGCCCATTTTTCTGGGCTGTGACTTTCACTGGCCGAGGGCACAGCCGTCCGGGAATGTATATGGGAAACTTGCTACCTGCAGGATGTGGCCCTGGACAGGAAACATCCTTTCTTGGTGTGGTGTCCCCATCCTATCTCTCAGGTCTCAGCTATACGTCACCTTTCAGAGACATTTCTGGACCATCCAGACTGTGTTTATAATCCCTCTATTGGGAGTTTTTCACTACTGGTGTCACTGACACATTTCATCATTGAGTGCCTTAACAGACATTATTACAACTCTGTGTTTTCCCTTGTTTGTTTACCGGATCCGTTTTGACAGATTTGGAAAAACTTAGCCCCTCTTACTTGCAGGTGTTATGTTCCATGTTGTGGATCCTGTAACAAGCAGAACCAAGGCAGCCCCTCTCTTATGGGGCCCGCAGTGCAGCAAGGGAAGGCAGACAAAATGAATACCAACAAATAATTCTTCTAATTAGGAACTGAGGAAGGAGCCATAGGGTGAACAAGATTCTCCACTGGAGAATAAAGTGGGCACTGCTTAGGGTGACATCTACAGCAGAAACCAGAGAAGAAGAAAGACACCAGGCACACAAAGAGCCAGGCTCCGGCCTCTGGCACAGGCAAGAACACATGCAAAGGTCCTGAGACACAGAAAGATCTCAGGAGTTGTAGGGACAGCAGGAAGCAGCATGGCTACATGAAGGAAGCAGGGGGAGAGTCCAAAAGAGAGACTAAAAAGCAGGCAATCTCAGATGGCAGGCTCCTGAGCCACCTGCAGACTCGTGCAGACCATGGCCCATCTGCAGTTTTCAAACTCCCTGTGGCTGCTACAGGAACAAATCAAGGGGACAGGAGGGGACATTAGGGGAGCAACCAGGAGGACCCCGCACAGCCTGTGGCAGAAGGAGTGGAAACGGAAAGAACTGGAAAGAAGTGAGGATTTCCAAGGTAAACTCAGCATGAACCAGGCATGAACTGTATCTGGGGGTGAAAGAGGGAAAAGGATGCCTCCAAATCCCTTACATGAAGCCCTTCGAGCCAGATGTACTTTGGAATTCAGAATGTCTCAGATTTTAGGGAGTAACACAGGCATATGCTCCGTAATATGCTCCACCCCAGTGTCATCTGGGGCAGGCAGCACGTTGGAATCAAACATACCGGTATTTAGGCAGCAGAATGCACCACGGTCACATTAAGTGGCTACAGACCATAAATGGCTTCACCTCGGTGCAGGTCAGGTCACATCAATGCCAAACGAGTCAGCATCCAAGTATCACCAGAGGAGTGACAACGATACTTTCGGTTTGCGTTCTCGACTGCAGACCTGTGGCTCAAGGATCGAGAGCCTGGCTCTGTTTGACCGTCTCACCACCTGGGAGCCCCGCTCCCCGAGCCAGGACCCCCACTCAAAATGGGTCTCATAAATGGACAGCGTTGCCTCAGATTACAAAGTAGCTAGAATCTGTGAAGCAGAGTGGACCATCCTGGCTCCGTTTATAAAAAAATCTCCCCACATCTCCGTTGTGCTTGGGATGGTGGTGGCCACTGAACCTCTCTGCGCCCCCCTCACAGATCCATCCTACCTCCAGCACCCGGCAGGCAGCCTGGTGCTGCTCTTGCTGGGCCAGCACCCGGGCACACACGAAGGCCACGTCCGCATTGTCCAAGAGGTGCAGGCGGAGCTGACTGTCCAACACGGCTGTGACCAAGGGCTGCACCTGGGCGGGGTCATCCTGGAGGTCTCGGCACAGCCTGCCTGCAAGAGTCACCAGCTCCGCCAGGGGTGGCCCAGCGCCCCCACTCTCCCTCAGCAGCTTCAGGAAGCTCTGCATCCCACGTTGGGTCGGCCCCTCTGCGAACAACACAACAGTCATCGTGATGGCCACATGCCGGCTGCACCTCGATCCTCAACTCTGCGAGGCCCCTCTGGCCACAGGCATTTTTAACATGGTTGTGAGAGCTCCCCAGCGGAAGGCAGAGGGGTGTCAGATGCCGGCTAGTTTCCTTTCTTTAGTCCTTTGCTGTGCACTAGGCACTGTCACTGCGATGGCGCATCTCATTCCCGCGAACCTTTTGTCTGTGTCCTGTCCACGGGCCCCACCCTGGTCTTCTCCTATCTCCTCCTCTCTGTGTCCCCCACATTCTTCATTTTCTTTTGAATTTTATTTTAGAGAGGGAGGGAGAGAGACCACATGTATGAGCACGGGAAAGGGGCAGAGAGAGAGAATCCCAAGCAGGCTCCACACTCAGCACAGAGCCCGACACGGGGCTGGATCCCACAATCCTGGGATCATGACCTGAAGTCAGACACTCAACCGACTGAGCCACCGAGGTGCCCCTCCCCTGCTTTCTTATACACACAAGGTAATGGTGGGGTTTTTTTTCCCCTCCGTTTCTGACCTGAATCAGGGCACGGACCATGTGTGTTGGGGTCATTAGAGTTCCCCAGTATCTGTGCAATGGATGCCAAGGCCTCTTGAAGCAGTAAGGAGGTACCCTGGGCCAGGGGCTGGGCAGACACTGCTTACACTCTACAAAGAGGAGCCATGGGACCTTCCAGAGGCAGGACTAGCACCATCTGCTTTTTATTTTGATTTTGAAAACAACAAAAAAAAAGCCAGCATGTTTGAAAAACACAAAGTTTTAAAGATTGTCCTAATCCCACACGTTAAACATATACACAAAGGAGCGAACATCTGTAAGGCCTCCTGTGCCCAGTCCATCTACTCAGCAACCTCCCCCCGTCGCCCCCCCCCCCCACACACAGGTAAGCTATGGCAAGTTGGATCGGAAGGCTTTGTGAATTTTCTTTTTTATAAAAATCTCCATATACATACAGCAGTTTTACCAACAGAGACAGATTGCTCGTGATTAATCTCCTGGTCCATATGAACGGTCCTGTCAAGTGGCCCACGACGGTAGGGGCCAGGCTTCTTTCCACATCTCTCCACTCCTGGACACTTAGGCAGCATGACAACCCTAATACCTTGGGCTCAGGATTACTCTTCTACTGAACAGACTCACGTAAGCAAGGTTAAAGGGGAGTGTTATGTGGCAGCTGTGTTTTCTGTAGATGCTACCAAACCGCTTTCCACAAATGTGGTGACGACATGCGTGCCCAGAATTGCAGCCAACAGGCCTGTGTGCGCGCTCCCTGAAGGAGGGTCTAGCAGCAGTTTCTAGTTCTTTCGGCCCAGCACCGCCTCTTGGGGCCTCCTGGCGCCTGGGGCCGCCCACTAGGGGGAAGAGCTCTACGCCGCCACGGCTTCGGGCTTCACCAGATCCTACCTTGGCGCCCAGTGTTTCTCCCCATCGCGAAGGGCAGTAGGCCTCGGATCCCGCGACCCCCCAGGGAGCCGAGGCTCCGGGGCTTCGCCAGGGACGGTAAGGGGAGGGCTCCTCTCAGGACCCCAGGTTCTTCCGGCGCAAACCCCCGCCCTCCCCCCCGGCACCGGCTCTAGGAAGAGAGGACAGGAGCCTAAGGGCCAGGCTCCTGAAGGCGGGACCTCGGGCTTCAAGAACAAAGTGTCTTCCTGGGAGGTACCTCCAGGGGACACTGAGGGGACCCGGCCCCGGGCAGGGATGGAGGGGACCCGGGGGGCTGTGGCTCTGCCAGGTGCCCAGACCTGGGCACCCTCCCCGAAGCCTGGCTGAGGCCGCACCCCCCCCCCCCCCCCTTCGGGGCGGGCCGCCCCCCCCCCCAAGGCCCCGGGTTCGCCCCCCCCCCCCCCCACCCCCCGCGCCGCGGGCCGGGCGCAGCCCCCCCCCCCCCTCAGCCAGGCCGCCCGCCCGCCCCTCCGCCGGGACTCACCGCGCCCCGCCGCCCGCGCCCCACTTCCGCTCCAGCGCACGTGCTCTGCCCACAGGTCCGCGGAAGGCGCGGCTGCGACAAAGTATCGAGGCCGCGACCAATCCGCGCGAGGGCTCCGCCCGACTACCCCGGGCCTCTGGGCCTGCGCCCCTGCGTGAAGGAGGTTAGGGTTAGGGTTCTTGCGGGTTCTCGGTTGGGGGAGGGGGGCGCCGACAAGTTCTGGGGGCCTTGGGCGTTCTGGAAGAACCAGGACTTTCTGGGGGATCACAGGGGCAGTGAAGCCTGGCTCTGCGCGTCCTCAGACGCAGGAAGGAGCGGGACCAGGGTCTTGGGGGTCGTGGGCTGTAGAGAGAGCCCTGCTCGGCGGTGTAGGGAAAGGCGCCAGGACCCTCGTGCCCCTGCGGCGGGAGCAGGAGAAAGCTGTGACCTTTGACTGACCCCCACACCAGGAGGCACCCCGTGGCGGAGCCAAAGCCCAGCTGAGGGCGCAGTTCTTGGGGCAGACATTCCCCTCCCGCATCCCCACCCTGACCCCTGCTGGAGGAGGGCGCCTTTCAAATCCAGACCCCCCCCCCCCCCCAGGAGATGAGGTCGGGACAGGGGTCCCTGTAGAGGGTGCGGGGTCTGCGGCGCAGTGGGGGACTCCTGTAGCCGGGCTCCAAGAGCGGCCACCGGGGACAGCCCCTTGCGCCTCCGACCCCGGATCTCCGGCCGACCTCAGCCCAGAGATCTTCCGACCTAGGATGGCCCCGGGCGGGTCATCTAAGATTCTCTGACGCCAAAGCTTAAAAGCTTATGCAAAAGACTTTGGCGGGAACATAAACATTTCAGCGTTTGATCAAGTGAAAATCTGGAAACAACCCAAGTGTCTGGTGAAAGATTTGCTAAATAAATCACACTTCAGAAAGAGAACGGGCTCCTGGAAGGTTATTAGTAATTCTGCTGCAGAAGAATGTATATCGGCCTGACCCTGTCATGATACATTGTACAATAAAAAAGGGGTGTTACAAGACAGTTTGAGTGAGATGAGCCGATTTGAAAGGTACAAGCATAGAATGATATAGGCCACGTTGTTGAAAGTAGGCATAGAATTACTATTCTACTTCATTATTTTTATTAGGCGTTTTAATTTTCTTCTTTTTACTTACCACGTTTTCTATTTTTTATAAAAAGAAGAGTCTATATTTCTATTTTTAAGGTTCTTTTCAAGGAATGGGAAGAGGAAACAACAGGGTTGTAGGAAGCAGTCCTGACTGACCAAGTACAAATGACCTTTGAACAAAAGGGGGTAAATTACAGGGTCTAGAGGCACCTGAGTGGCTAGGTCAGTTGAGCAGCGAACTCTTGATTTCGGCCCAGGTCATGATTCCCGGGTGGTGGGATGTAGCCCAGCATGGGCTCCAAGGTGAGCATAAAGCCTGCTTAAGATTTTCTCTCCCCCCCCCCCCCCCCCCCCCCCGTCCTCCTTCCCCACTCACGTGTGCTCTCTCTCTTCTCTCTCTCTCTCTCTCTCTCTCTCAAATAAAGAAACAAATAAATAACTATACAAGTCCATTTATACCTGGATTTTAAAAAAGCAAATACAGTACCTTAAATATATTTTCTCTTCCATATGATTTTCTTAATAATACTTAATTCTAAGAATACAATATAAAATACATATAACATATAAAATATATGTTAATTAGCTATGTCATCAGTAAGGCTTCTGGCCAACAGTAGCTTATTACTAGTTAAGATTTGGGGAAGTTGAAGTGATGGGGTTCTTGAGCAAACAGCCAAGAAAGAATTCTTGAGACGTCTTTGGTGCAAAAAAGGTGATTTTATGAAAGCACAGGACAGGACCCATGGACAGAATGCTGCACTGGGGTTGTGAGGAGTGACTGATTATATACTTTTAAGTGAGGGTTAGGGATAGCGTAAGACTCTACGGAATTTGGAAGCAAGGCTTTCGGGACCTTGAGGGGCGAGCTGCTGTTAAGATGAGGTTACTTTTAGTCTTTGATAAAACAAGAACATTAAGGAGGTAAGGCAGCCATGAGTTCCTCGAGGAAGGTGACGCTCTGCGCATTTCAGGTGTCTGTCATTGGGCTGCAAGCTGTAAGGAGATTTAATTTATGCTACATTTCTCTTGCCTTTGTTTCCCTCATCAAAAGCTCATACATGGATTTTCAACTGCATGTGGCTGGTGTCCCTAACCCCACGTGTTCAAGAGTCAACTGTATAGTGAGGCTGGAGCATCCCTGATACGGGTGAACACAGGGGAAATTAGGGATTTGCTACAGCACACCCTCGCATTTACAGTGAAATCTTGCTGTTAGTGCTGTTAGTCTTTTTCTCTAGGACCCACTAGGTGCTCAATGAAAATATTCCTGATTGCTCTCCAATGAATTAAAAAGTCAATGGAGGGGCGCCTGGGTGGCTCGGTCGGTTGAGCTTCCGACTTCGGCTCAGGTCATGATCTCACAGTCTGTGAGTTCAAGCCCCGCGTCGGGCTCTGTGCTGACAACTCAGAGCCTGGAGCCTGCTTCGGATTCTGTGTCTCCCTCTCTCTGACCCTCCCCGATTCATGCTCTGTCTCTCTCTGTCTCAAAAATAAATAAACATTAAAAAAATTTTTTTTTAATTTTAAAAAAGTCAGTGGAACCTAAAATGTAAATCTACATTATTGAATTAAATTCAAATGTAATTCAACAAATTACACGATCCTAATTCACTAATATAACATCAGTTACTTTTTTTGGTTGCCACTTGCTGAACACTCAGTATGTCCCAAGGAAGATATTATTATATGAGCCTCCCACCCCCACACCCGAACTAAGACTATGTTCCCTTGTTACTGATCAGGAAATAGGTCCAGTGAATATTAAAACACCTTCCAGAGGCCCTGCACCAATAACAGACAAGGAAACTTATGTTCTTAACTTCAGCACATAACTATTTCTAAGCTTTCTAAATCAGGACAAACACTTCATAAGCTGCACTTTTAATAGAGGTTTGATCTCCCAACAAAAGATAGTGCCAAAATGTGGCTGACCTGTGCCCATTGTAAATAAGGACTGCCTCTCTCCCGTTCTTCCATGCTTTCTAATGTAGATGAAATCGTTAGCACATAACACATTCTAAAGAATACTACTCCTTCCAGATTTTCTGTTCTCTCCAAGACACAGGCTGCCTGGGGTGGACTCTCAGTTCAATTACTTGACAACTATGTGAACTCGGCCAAATTATCGGTCATCCGCACGTTCTTTCATCTTTGGTAATATGGAGATAATAACAGAACCCTTCATGGGATTGAGATAATTAGTCAATATTCAAAAAGTGCTATCTTCATCATCATCATTTTGTTTCTTATGTATACTATTTATTTTTAACACATTTAAAATCTGGTAAGGTAGATTCCTCCATATTACTTTTGCTTTTTAGAAAATCTCTGGTGGGGCACTTCACCAGCTCAGTTGGAGGAACATATGACTTGATCTTGGGGTCATGGGTTTGAGGTCCCACACTGGACATGGAGACTCGGGGAAAACCCTGTGGGGAAAAAAGTTTTTGGTGATTCATGCACTTTCCCCTGTCATGATTCTTTGAACACAATTTTTAAAATCCCTGATCCACAGAAGGCTGGGAGGCAATCTAGATCAGCCTGCTAGGAACCTCTGCTTCACCCTGAAGCCCTCTTCTCTGCAGGGAATATCGCCTTCATTACCACGGGTTCCCCTGAGGAGATTCAGGTCCCATTTCTCACTGCCTTCTCAGTGGTCCCAGGGTAAGTACCTCTCGGGAGATCTGTGAGATTTTTTCATGTCTGTTTGCATATTAGATGGTTTGTAGCTGTTGGAGACCAGTCCTTTGGACCCCTTCACTGCGTTCACACAACTATAGCGAGCTGGTCTCCTGGGAAACATCCTAGGAAGAAGATGCCTGACAGAAAAGAGAGATAGGGGACTTCATGTCCTGGGTAAAATTCTGTAAAGGACTGAGGGAACATAAACAAAAGCTTAAGAGTGGTCATGAAAGTAGGCAGATGTGGATGGAGGACAGGCAACAGGAAAGCAGGACCTCAACTTAAAGCACCCTCCCAGAGGGCATTAGAAATGGCTCCCTGTTCTGCTATGACAGAAACAGTTCAGACTAACAGCCCTGCTAGAGGGTTGAACCCTTTTCTTTCACTTGATGAGTCTGACAAGATGCACCTCTACATGAAGATCTTCTGATGGGTCAGAGCATTGCAGTGTCCTCTTCTGCGTCATGGTCCAGCACCCCACTCCCAACACCACGATGGCATGCCTCCTTCATGACTCTGGGTTCCAGCTTTAGGGCATTGACTCAGCAGGTGGGGAAACCAACACTCCCAGGAGTCTAGATCTGTAAGTTTTGGGACATGTTACAGATGCCCACCCAAGAGGGTAACTCACTGGTGTATAGTTACAGAACTGGTAGAAGGGTTGAGGTTAACTCACATCCACCTGATTACAAAGTATGTGGATTTCTTTCTGACATGAACCACTGCTTGTTGGACACAGGCTTTCTGCCACGAGTAAGCCCCCTGGGAGCAGAGGGATGTGATGTCTACCATGCTTACTGCGATGGAGGGTGAGAGAGAAGGAGGGGAGTGTCCGCGTAACCTGCATCCTATCATTACTCAGCAAACTTTCCTGATGCTTCTCATACTGCAGGCCTATGCTGGGCACCGACATCAGAGATGAATGTGTATTCCTGCACCTGAGGAATCCATCCCCTCAAAAAAGAGTTGTTGATTGCCTACCCTGAGTAGAGCAGGAAGGAAAAAATGATTTGTGTATTTTTGTTGTTGAAAAACAGGTATAAAAAGATGTTTAACCAAAAGCATTTGCTTAAATTCGCTTAATATCACATGTAAATAGTTGAATGAAAATATAAGTGCAAAACAGTGAAAATACATTTTGTCATGGTGAAAATTCTTAATGATTTTGATTCTGTGTTTTTTCTATTGAGAAATAACTTCCATGAAGTGCACAAATCTCAAGGGTATACCTCTGATTTTTTAATATACGTATATACTTGTGCCGTCATGTCTCCAGCACACTGTGGGGTCTCCTGTGCTCATTTCCAGTCACTATCCCCCCAGAGTAACCACTTTTCTGACTTAAGTCTGCACAGATCAGCCTTGCCTGTTTTTGTACTTCACATAAATAGAAAACCAACACCCAAATCAAGACAGAGCATACTTTAGCATGCTAACAGGCATCATTGGTGCCCATTGGCACAATTGGCATCATTGGGTCAGTATATCCCGAAGACAATCACCGTTTTGGCCTCTATTGCCACAGGTGAGTTTTGCCTTTTCTTAAATTTCATATAAGTGAAATTATATAGTATATATTCCTTTGAGTTTGGCTTCTTTTACTTCACAGTGTTTTAAGATTCATCCATGCTGTTGCATGTATCAATAGTTCATTACTTCTTACTGTGGTGTAGAATTCTATGGTGTCATTATACCACAAATTGTTTATCCCTTCAACTGTTGGAATTTTAAGTGTTGGCAGTTCATATATTATCGATGAGATGCCACAAACATTCTTGTGACATTTCAGAGTGAACACATGCGCTCATTTCCCTTGGGTATACAACCAGGAGAAGAAAAGCTGAGTTATATTATAGGCATATGTTTAGTCTTTGAAGAAACTGCCAAACCATTTTCCAAAGAAGCCGTACACATGTACCTTCCCACCAGCTATGTATGAAGCCAGTTTTTCCACTTCCTTGCCAATACTTGTTGGATGTTGTGAGTCTTATCTATTCTGGAGGGTGTGTAGTGAAATACCACTGCAGTTTGTATTCCCTAATGACTAACGGTGATGAGCATACGTGATGTGCATATGTCTATTTGGTTATCTTTTTGTGACATGCTCAAGTTCTTTGCCCATTTGCCTTATCTTAAGTTTTCTTACTGATTTGTAGCAGTTCTTTATAAAATTTGGATCTATGTTCTTTTCATATTTGTGTAATGAAAATACTTTTTCCCAGCCAGTAGCTCTTCTTTTCATTTTCTTAAAGATGCGTTTAGGAAAAACTGCTTGGTGTAATGCAATCTTTTATGGTTGATACTTTTATATTCTATTTGCTAAATCTGCCTCTTCAAATGCCACATTTCCCCCCACTGTAACCTAGAGGCTCTACTTTCTTCCCTTTACTTTTAGGTATACAATTCATCTGGAAATAATTTTGACTTCTAGAATGAACTATGTCGTGTCAGTTTTTTTTCCATATGGATATCCAATTGACCTAGCCCATTTGACCTTTTACTGTATCGCAGTGGCACTTTTCTCTTAAATCAGATGCTGATACAAGTGTGATCAGCACTGATCTGTTCCACTGGTTTATTGGTCTAGCTTTACACAAAACCATACTATTTTAATCTTGGTGTAAGTCTTGATACTCAGTGTGTACCCTTCAATGTTCTTCCCCTTTGGGCTATTCTTTACTCTGCATTTCCACATAAATTTTATAATCAGTTCATTAATTTTCACAGAAGTATATGTACTAGGACTTTACTTGAGATTGCATTGAATCTATAGACCAATTAGGAAATGTTTGAGAAAAATATTGGGTCTTCTGATCCATGATTATGAAATAGATCTCAATTTATTGAATTTCATGCAATATTTAGTAGTTTTCTGTGTATAAACTTCTCACACTTCCCTTCAGATTTATGTCTATCACTTAATGTTTTTGATTCTGTTGTCAATGGTACTTTTAGTCCCATTTCTGTTTTTGCAATATAGAGAAATACAGTTGTTTTTTAAATGTTTATTTATTTTTGAGAGAGAGAGCATGAGCAGGGGAGGGGCAGAGAGAGAGGGAGACACAGAATCTGAAACAGGCTCCAGGCTCTGAGCTATCAGCACAGAGCCCCACACAGGCCTTGAACTCAACAAACTGTGAGATCATGACCTGAGCCAAAGTCGGATGCCTAACTGACTGAGCCACCCAGGCGCCCCAGTTGATTTTTTTATATTGGCCTTCTATCTAGCAACTTTGCTAGATTCTCATTAATTCTAACAGTTAATTTTTAGATTATTTTGGATTTTTCTAACTACACAAACATGTTGTTTTTCATTTCTTTCTTTCTAATCTTTACACTTTTTAAAGTTTATATATTTATTTTGAGAGAGAGAACAAGCTGAGGAGGAGCGGAGTGAGACGGGGACAAAGGATCTGAAGCGGTCTCTGTGATGACAGCAGAGAGCCCGATGAGGGGCTCAAACTCAAGAACTGTGAGATCAACACCTGAGCTGAGATCAATAGTTGGACACTTAACTGACTGAGCCACCCAGGCGCCCCAGTTATCTTTACACTCAAAAAAAATTTTTTTTAATTGCAGGGGCACCTGGCTGGCTCAGTTAAGTGTCCAGCTGTTGATCTCAGCTCAGGTCTTGATCTCAGGATCTTGAGTTCAAGCCCTGCATTGGGCTCCGCTCTGGGCACGCAGCCTACTTAAAAATAAAAATTAAATATATTGCATTGACTAGGACCATCAATCTTCAATGTTGTCAGTTTTCTATTCTTGTATGAAAGGAGAAGGCATTAAATATTTCACCATGAAAAGCAATCATGATGTGTTTACATCATGAAATATTTTGCAGATTTCTTTTGTAGATACCCTTTATCAGATTAAGGAAGTTCCTCTCTAGTACTATTTTTTTTTTTTAATTTTTTTTTTCAACGTTTTTTTATTTATTTTTGGGACAGAGAGAGACAGAGCATGAACGGGGGAGGGGCAGAGAGAGAGGGAGACACAGAATCGGAAACAGGCTCCAGGCTCCGAGCCATCAGCCCAGAGCCTGACGCGGGGCTCGAACTCACGGACCGCGAGATCGTGACCTGGCTGAAGTCGGACGCTTAACCGACTGCGCCACCCAGGCGCCCCTCTAGTACTATTTTTAAAACACTGCTATGAACACCTGTTTATCAACTTTCTTTCTACATCTCATACTATTTTTCTTTATTCTGTAAATGTGGTATATTACAGTGGTTGATTTTTTTTTTTTTTGAAAAATTTTTTACTTTAAAGCATCTTTGCATGGATAGGCTAAACCATACTTGACTGTGATGTAATTTTTATAAGTCACTAGATACAGGCCAGTTTCTGTAGTGTAGTGGTTATCGTGTTTGCCTCACAAAAAAACCAGATACAGTCTGCTAATTTTTTGTTTAGGACTTATACATCACTGTTTTTGAGAAAAAGATAGGTCTACAGTTTCATTTCATCCCATGTGTCTGTGGCATCAAAGTTACACTGGTCTCCTAAAAAGTATTGGGAAGTATTCTCTGGAAATTTTTATAGTATTGAAATTATGTCTGCATTAAATGTCAGGAATAATTCACTAGTGAAGTTATCTAGGCCTCAAGCTTTTTTTGTGGAAAGGTTTTAAATTTGGAACTCAGTTTCTTCAACAGATTCAGGACTAATTCATTTTACTTCTTTTTGTGTCAGTTTTAAGTTGTGATTTTCAAGGAATTTATCCATATCATCAAAACTATCAAATGTGTTTCCCTATTATATAACCTTCTTTGACTTGCATTTATCTTTTATATTTATTCATTATTTGTTTATTCATGATTCATTATTTATTTTCATGTAAAATCCATTATGATATCCCCATTTTCATTCTGGATATTGGCAGTGTCTCTTTTCTCTTTCTTGCCTTTTCTTTATTGGAAATGAATTTTATCAGTCTTACTAAGGACCAACTTTTAGTGATACATTTTTCTCCCAGTACATTTTGTTGTTGTTGTTGTTATTTAATCATTTTCTGCTCTTTGCTATTGCCTTCCTAATCTGGGCTTAATTTGCTTTGCTTTTCTAGCTTCATTAAATAAAGGGCTAGAAAATAAATTTTTAATCTTTTTCTCTTCTAATATGTTCATTTAAAGCTAAACATTTTCCTTTACTGTTTAGCATTGTATTTTGTTATCATTTATGTAAAAATGTTTCCTATTTCTTCAAATTTCTCAGTCTAAAATTACTATTTTTTTCATTAATTAGTATCTAGGAGGAAGAGACTTTGAGACTGTAATATTTGTTTCTCATTACATTTTTGCTCACAAGTTTTAACATCCATTGATAATTCCTGACTGAAATAATCTTTACTATAATGGTTGCCAAATGGTGACTTTCTAATTTCATCATTTTTTCTACATTTATCAGTTTGAATTCTATTGTCACAAAGAGTTTTCCTCCTTCTTTTCATCCGTTATTTCAATGCAATGTATTTTTGTTGTTGTTGTTGTTGTTGTTGTTGTTGTTTTATTTGGCCCTTTGTTCTTCCAAATGATTTCTTTTGTGATTTAGAAAGTTTTCTATTTTGGGGGGAGGGGGAGATGTTACTCTTATAACTTTTTATGGTGCCCTGAATCTCATTTTTCTCAATCTTTTATAATCACCCTATCCGTTGAGATAGTATCCTTTGGTTTTCTAATATCAATGACATTACTTCCCCCCCTCCCTCTCTCTCCTCTTCCCAAGCTTACTCACATTCTTCCTACTTTATCAGCAAATATATTTATATGGCATTCTTCCATCTTTGCTCAACCCTGATTTAGCTTTCTGTTGAGGGTTTTTGCATCTATGTTCATGACGACCATTTGCAGTTCTGCCTATTTGTAATATCTTCGTCAGGTTTTGTTATCAGTGTACTGCTGACCACATAAAATGGGTTAAGAAGTATTCTTCATCTTCTATATTCTAGAAGAATTTGTATAGAACTGGCATTATTTCATCCTGAAATGTTTGGCAGAATTCACCGTGAAATGATATGAGCTTGGATTTTTCTTTGTGGGAAGGTTTTTAACTATAAATTCAATTTCTTTAGTAGTTATAGGGCTATTCAGGTTTACCCATTTATGCATAAGTGACTTTTGATAGTTTGTCAAGAATTTTAGTCCACCTCCACCAACAGATACGTGAAAAGATGCTTAACATCATTCATCATTAGGGAAATGCAAATCAAAACTAAAATGAGATATCACTTCACACCTGTCAGAATGGCTAAAATAAAAAACACAAGGGGTGCCTGGGTGGCTCAGTAAGCAGCTGACTTCGGCTCAGGTCATGAACTAGTGGTTCGTGGGTTCAAGCCCCACGTCGGGCTCTGTGCTGACAGCTCGGAGCCTGGAGCCTGCTTCAGATTCTGTCTCTCTCTCTGCCCCTCCCCTGCTCATGCTCTGCCTCTTTCCATCTCTCAAAAATAAACGTTAAAAAAAAACAAACACAAGAAACAAGTGTTGGCAAGGATGTGGAGTAAAAGGAGCCCTCTTATTAGTAGGCGTGTGAACTGGTGCAGCCACTGTGGAAAATAGTATAGAGGTTCCTCAAAAAATTAAAAATAGAACTACACTGTGATGCAGTAATTATACTACTGGGTATTTGCCCCCAAAATACAAAACAAACAAACAAACACAAAGTCAAAGGGATATATGCACCCCTATGTTTATAGCAGCATTATTTACAATAGCCAAGAAATGGAAGCAGCCAAGTGTCCACTGATAGATGAATGGATACAGAAGACATAGCATATACATACAATGGACTATTAGCCATAAAAAAAGAATGAAATCTTGCCATTTGCAATGACATGGATAGAGCTAGAGAGTATAATGCTAAGCAAAATGCTTGCTATTGGTTTCTTATTAAATTGCATTATAGTCTGAAGACAATTTGCATGATTTTTTTTTAAGTTCCAGTTTATGACCAAAGACATGACCCACATTGCTAAATGCTTCATGAACAATTGAAAAGAATGTGTATTCTACTGTTGGATGTTCTAGAAATGCCTATTGGATCCCGTTTGTTGATAGCAGTATGCAGTTATTTTATAGCCTTGCTGAATTTTGGTCCCCACATTTTGTTACCCAGAAATAAATGTTGGGACACCTGGGTGGTGCAGTTGGTTAAGTGTCCAACTCTTGATGTCTCTCAGGGCATGATCTTGCCAGTTTGTGAGTTTGAGCCCTGCATTGGGCTCCACGTGGAGCCTGCTTTGGATTCTGTCTCTCCTTCTCTCTGCCCTTCCCCCACTTGTTCTTGTTCTCTCTCTCTCCCTCCCTCTCTCTCTCTCTCTCAAAATAAATATTTAAAAAGAAAAAAAAGGAAAGAAAGAATTGTTGCAATGCCCAATTACAATGGTAGAGTGTATTTCTCCTTCCAGTAGTTTTTGCATGATTTTGAAGCTTTGATGTTAAATGCGTGCACAAGATCCCACAGAGATCTTGGGAGTCTCTCAGCTCTCCTGACCCTTCTCCAGTCTTTTGTAATAGATTTTAATGCCTGGGGGTGGTTTTCACATATGTGTGTTCTCAGTTCTCTGCCCATCCCTCAGCCTAAAAGTCCGGAGTGCTTCTAATGGATTTCTCTCAACTGCTGCCCTGCCACCTTCCTTCAGACAGTATCTGCCTTGCACTTAAAGGAAAACCTGGGCATCTCAACAGGATTTTTTAAAAATTTTTCTCTATCTGGGAATGCAAGCTGGTGCAGCCAGTCTGGAAACCAGTATGGAGGTTCCTCAAAAAACTAAAAATAGAACTACCCTACGAGCCAGCAATTGCACAACTAGGCATTTATCCACAGGATACTGGCGAGCTGTTTCGAAGGGACACATGCACCCCCATGTTTATAGCAGCACTATCAACAATAGCCAAAGTATGGAAAGAACCCAAATGTCCATCGATGGATGAATGGATAAAGAAAATGTGGTATATATACACACCCACAATGGAGTATTACTCGGCAATCAGAAAGAATGAAATCTTGCCATTTGCAACTACGTGGATGGAACTGGAGGGTATTATGCTAAGTGAAATTAGTCAGAGAAAGACAAAAATCATATGACTTCACTCATATGAGGACTGTAAGAGACAAAACAGATGAACATAAGGGAAGGGAAACAAAAATAATATAAAAACAGGGAGGGGAACAAAACAGAAGAGACTCATAAATATGGAGAACTGAGGGTTACTGGAGGGGTTGTGGGAGGAGGGATGGGCTAAATGGGTAAAGGGCATTAAGGAATCTACTCCTGAAATCATTGTTTCACTATATGCTAATTTGGATGCAAATTTTAAAAAATAAAATTAAAAAAATATTTTTCTCTATCAATATGGCACTTGTCATACTATCTCTGAGGGTTCCAGGAAGACCCACGGGAAAGAGTTGCCCGGATGCTCCTTCGTGGCGGGGGCACTTTGGGATTCTGATGTGTCACGCCAGTCCACAGGCAACTGCCTGCTTGTCTTGCTTTCCCTTTTGCTCCGTGGGCCCTCTCCTCTTCCTGCAGTTTCACCAAGGATGAGAGCAGAAACTCTCTTTTCTTATGGAAAGTGCTTTCTACTTCCTACTGCCATGCTCACTGGGGTTTGTGCTCTCAGTTTCTAAGACGTCGTAGCTTGCCCAGTCTAACCAGAAGCAGAGCAACACAACTGATACGCATCCAGTAGAGACCCTACTCTATTTGCAATTCTCTGTATTTGCCTGAGGTTTATTTTGGTTTTCCTAAATAGACAACCACACCTCCAAACAATGGAAGTTTGTTTTTTTTCTGCCCTCACCCCCAATTCCTTGTTTCCACACATTGGCTAGAATTATCACACACTGTTCAATAAAAGTGATGGCCATTCTTGTAATTTTCTTAATATAATGGCATATATCTACCAATAAGTACATATGTCCAGTTTTGGAACATTCTGTTTGCAAAGTTAAAGGATTTCATTTCCATTCCTAATTTAATAATATTTAAAAATCATCTAGGGTATTACATTCCATCAAATGTGTTATCTACACATATTGAGATGATCACATGGCCTTTCTTTTATCTGGTAGTGTGATTAATTTTATGAAGACTTTCTAAATATTAAATCTCCCAAACATCATAATGTATTTTTATAGGGTGACATTCAGCTGCATGTAACAGATCCAACACTCTTCCTACTAAAAAAGAAAGGTGGCTTAAACAAGGCGGTTCATGCACCCTTGTGTAAAAGATATTCAGATGTTAGTAGTGGAGAGCGGGTATAGCAGCCCCGTCATTACCAGAAAGCACGGACGCAGGTGGCTTCCGTCCTCGAGATGAATCCAGGTTCCACAACGGATGCTCCATCTCCAACCATCATGTGTGTTGTGTATTAAAGTGGGAAATGATTCCAGAACACTAGGGGGCTTTCCCCATTGTTTTCTTTACAGCCTTTCCATTAGACACTGTCAGCAACCTCTACTTCATTACTCAGAATTTAGTAGCAAGATACTTCACTACAAAAACAACGGAGAAATGTAACTTTTTGGCTGAGCTCATTGTCAGTATGAAAACTACAGTGATTGGGCACCTGGGTCGCTCAGTCAGTTGAGTGTCCGGCTCTTGATTTCAGCTCGGGTCATGATCTCACTGGTTCATGGGTTCAGGCCCCGTGTCGGCAGTGCGGAGCCTGCTTGGGATTCTCTCTCTCCCTCTCTCTCCGCCCCTCCCCTGCCTCAATATAAATAAATCAACTTTAAAATAAAAAGGCACAGTGACTCTGTTGGTAATGAAGGGACATTGGGTTCATGACTAGTAGTCTGCCACACGTATTGTCGTGGCTTTAAAAAAAAAAAACCTCCACATTGTTGAATTCATTTTGCTATTAGATTTAGTACATTTTAAACTATGTTCATAAATACGAATCATGAATTATCCGCCCCCCCCATGTCGATTTTTGGGAAAAACCGTAAAATGCTGGATTATCTTTCCTTGAATTTTCCTGAGAATTATCAGCTATTACTAAAAGTCTGGGGCTGGGGCAGGGTTAGAAGGGCTAGACAGATTTCAAGCCAGAGATTCAATTTTTTACTTTTTCTTATTGTTTGTTGGTTGTAAATCTATTCATTCTGTTAACTTTCATTTATCTGGTAGATTTTCTTTTTTTTAAGATTTTATTATTATTTTTTTTAATGTTTGAGAGAGAAAGAGCGTGAGTGGGGGAGAGGCAGAGAGAAAGAGCGTGAGTGGGGGAGAGGCAGAGTCCGAAACAGACTCCAGGCTCTGAGCTGTCAGCACAAAGCCCAATGCAGGGCTCGAACCCATGAATCGTGAGATCATGACCTGAGCCAAAGTCAGACACTTAACCAACTGAGCCACCCAGGCACCCCTATTTTATTTTTAAGCAATCTCTACGTGCAACATGGGGTTCAAACTCACAACCCTGAGATCAAGCGTTGCACACTCTACACTGACCAGTTGCCCCAAATTTTCTTTTTAAGATTAAGAACTTAATGTTAGCATTAGCCTTTCCCACAGTATTTGATTTCAACGTTGTTGAAACATTATAATGTTGTCAACATTATACCAACATTTCTACTGGGCAAGGTTGCATGTGGATTTGCATCACACAATACATTCACACAATTCATTATTATGTGTGAATCTTCCTTGGAACATCTATGACAAAACACATACTCATTATATTTTCCAGATGTAGGGAATACACTTGATCAAGTATCTGACATTCTTCCCTCATGCAAACTTTCTCTTCTCTTCTGTGAATCATCCTTCTTTACTCCGGGTACCTTTAGATTGCATCCTGTGTAATGAGCTGAACACAGGAAGGACCAGGCATTCAGAAGTCATTAAACACCTCCTTCAAAGGAGGGTAAATGGTGGGATTCCCTCCTCAAGTACAGAGGACAAAGTGGGAGGGGATTCAGGAGTATCTGTGGCTTGAGGGGCGCCTGGGCAGCTCAGTCGGTGGCACGTCCGACGTGATCTCACGGTTCATGGGTTCAAGCTGCACGTCAGGCTCTGTGCTGACAGCTCAGAGCCTCCAAGCAGGTTAGAACCTGCTTCAGATTCTGTGGCTCCACCTCTCTCTGCTCCTTCCCTGCGCACACTCTCTCTCCCAAAATAAGTAAACATTTTTTAAAAATTTAAAAAGAGAAACATCTGTGGTTTGCAATACGCTACTCCCGAAGTGTAGCCGTGGTTGCCAGGGTCCCAACTCTCTTCAGGTTAATGTTCATTCACGTAAAGAAACTGGAGAGGAAAACTGACCTTGTAAGAAGGAAGCTGGCACAGTGACTCTTCCCCATCCTCACTCTACAGCTACACGTACACACGTACCTCAGACAACTGCAGGTTTGGTTCCAGACGACCATAGTGAAGCAAAGGTGGCAATAAACCGAGTCAAATGAAGTTTTGTTTCTTAACGCATATAAAAGCTATATTTACACTACACTGTAGTCTATTAAATGTACAATAGCATTATGTCTAAAAAAAGCAATGTACATACTTTAATTTAAATACATTGCTAAAACATGCTGAGTTTTCAGCAAATCATAATCACTGACCACAGATCACCATAACAAATAATGGCAAGTTTGGAATATTGCAAGAATTAGTGAAATGTGACAGAGACATGAAGTAAGCAAATGCTATTGGAAAAATGAAGCCAATACGTTTGCTCGGTGCAGGGTCACCACATGCCTTCAATTTGGGAAACAGCATTGCCTGCGAAGGACAATAAAATGAGGTGTGCCTGAACGCATTTCAGCAGTGCCACTAAATGTGTCATTTAAATATGTTAAAAGCACACCAGATAACTCCTACAAAGATAAGTGAATTAGAATTTTAAAATGACAATAACTAAAGCTATCTTGGGTAATCTATACAGAAAGAACTAATTAATAATTGCAGGAAAATGTTACCAGAAAACAAAAGCTCAGTTTGCTTTTTGGTACTTAAGGAGTCCATGAGAAATTCAAAGTCTGGAATATCTCAGCCTACTTTGATGATCATGTCAAGTCCTTGGTAGGGCACCTTGCATGATGGCCCCATCAGGACCTCACACACTGTGAGAGATTACCTTAGTGAAAATCAAGATGTTCTAACTAGTGAGGGCAGAATAGATTCCAGCTACACAAACACATCAGTTATGCACTATAATAATGTACATAACTAAAGAAGTAGCCACCAGGCCCACTTACAAAAGGTACAAAACAGTAGAAAAGGTTTGTAGTATTGAAATGTATTTTTAATAAATCATATTATTCTAGAAACAAGTTGTATTTCTTAAAAAGAATAAGTCCCTGGGCAATGGCATGTATCTAACTTATCTCTCATATGTGACATTCACAAGTGGAATGCCAAACTACACATAACTCCTATAGTAAAAGGAAGATAACATCTAAATATCCCTGTAGGTCTTATGATGTATTTCTGGTTATCCTGATTATATTTATTTACATTGTAAAAAAAAAACAAAAAACAAAAAAAACACTTTATATTCCATTATAAACATGCCTATCATTTATAGTTGAATATTTTCTCCAATATTTTCCTAACAATCTGGAACATAATTTCCCTTACAATAATTCTTAAATTATCTTCCAAATTAAAATAACAGTGAAGGGAACCTTTCTACTGAGGCTTTACCCCTTTTGACACATTCATAGATCTTCATTCATAATATATTTTTTTAAATAGAAGTTTGTCTTTCCTAGATGAAGAATTTCCCTAATTTAGAGCACGATTTCTCCAAGGTATGATTTTCTGATACCTAAAGAGTGTGCAATTTTGATAATTCTGCCATTCATCGCCTTTACACATTAAAATCCTACTGTTTAAAATTAATTTCAAAGGAGTGTGCTCCATATTCACTTGCTTTATGAAACTTCCTCTTTGCAAATTTTATCACAGTAAAAAAATAACTTTCCAAAATTCGCTTCATTGATATGGCTCCTCACCTGTACAAACTTTAACAAAGGATGACCTACCGGGCTCACTGAATTCATGACATTCCGTGTGCATTTACCGTTTTTATTTTATATGCAAAAAGCAGCTTTCTGTGGGTGCCCTGCCACATGCTGTGCGTTCATAAGGTTTCTATTCAGTATTAGTTTTCTGGTGTACAATGAGATTACTTCAGTTACAGAGTTTCTCTTCTGTATGAATTTGCTGGAGTTTCCTATGAGTTGACTTTTGGAAGAAAGTTTCTTACATTTAATTCATCAATATGTTTTTCATCTGCATGAGTTCTCTGATGCATAATGAGCTGAGACTTCCAACAAAAGGCTTTCCCACATTCAGCGCATTTACAGGGTTTCTCTCCCGTATGAGTCCTCTGGTGTGCACTGAGAATTGATTTCTGAGAGAAGGTTTTTCCACATTCGTTGCATCCATAGGGTTTCTCCCCTGAATGAGTTCTCTGATGCACAATGAGCTGAGATTTCCTAATGAAGGCTTTCTCACATTCACTGCACTCATAGGGTTTCTCTCTTGTGTGCATTCTCTGATGTACAATGAGCCGTAATTTTCCACTGAAGGATTTCTCACACTGACTACATTTATAAGGGCTTTCCCCTGCGTGAGTTCGCTCATGTACAATGAGTAGTGACTTCCAAATGAAGGCCTTCCCACACTGGTTACATTCATGTGGTTTCTCTCCTGAATGAGTTCTCATGTGTATAATGAGGTAGGACTTGCTACTAAAGGCTTTCCCACAGTCACTGCATCCATAAGGTTTTTCCCCTGCATGAGTTCTCTGATGAGAAATGAGCTGATCTTTCCTATTAAAAGCTTTTCCACATTCACTGCATTCATAGGGATTTTCTCCCGTGTGAATTCTCTGATGTACAATGAGCTGTGAATTGAAACTGAAGGATTTTCCACATTCACCGCATTCATGCGGTTTCTCTCCTGTGTGAGTCCTCATGTGTATAATGAGGTAGGACTTGCTCCTGAAGGCTTTGCCACATTCGCT